>NW_004444093.1:5520647-5533081 GCF_000243295.1 Trichechus manatus latirostris | reverse complement strand
TGTCTACTATCTAGTTAGTGAATAACACTTTCCCTCCCTCCCCACCCTTGTAACCATCAAAGAATGTTTTCTTCTGTGTTCAAATCTTTTCTTGAGTTCTTATAATAGTGATCTTATACAATATTTGTCCTTTTGTGACTGACTAAATTCAGTCAGCATAATGCCTTCCAGATTCCTCCATGTTATAAGACGTTTCACGGATTCATCATTGTTCTTTATCAAACGACAACAACATATATATTTATATATATGTTTCACTGGTTTTGCTTTTCTAGAGAACCTAGCCTAAAACAGAAGGTGATCACAGAGGTTAATCCAAAACTTCCATAACATGTAAACATTGAGTACTGGTTGTTTTTAGGCAAAGATTTCTAGTCTGGCTCTGACTATTACAGAATGACCATCCTGCCTCCCAGTATGGTACGTAAATTATATAGCACGAATGCTATGGTTATTGATTGACAGACATTTTATACGGAGAATCAAACTATTGCTATTACTTAAAAAAGTAGGGTCTTGGCTGTAGATGAGTTCTCACAAGGTCAATCACCACCATCCTACTAATCATGGAAGAAAAAAGATATATATCTCCCAGATGGAAAATCTAAACTGAGTAAGAAAGCCCCAGTAGGTGAATTAGCTGTGGAGCTTTAAAAAATATCAGTGATGGCCCTTGTTATGGATTGAATTGTGTCCTCCAAAAATGTATGTCAACTTGGCTAGGCCACAATTCCCAGTATTGTGTGGTTGTCCACCATTTTGTGATCTGATGTGATTATCCTATGTGTTGTAAACCCTAACCTCTATGATGTTAATGAGGCAGGATTAGAGACAGTTATGTTAATAAGGCAGGACTCAATCTGCAGGATTAAGTTGTATCTTTAGTCAATCTCTTTTAAGATATAAAAAAAGAGAAGTGAGCAGAGAGGAGAAGGATCTTATTATCACCAAGCAAGAAGAACCAGCAGCAGAGTGTGTCCTTTGGACCTGGGGTCCCTGTGCTGAGAAGGGGAAGATTGATGACAAGGACCTTCCCTCAGAGCAGACAGAGATAGGAAACCTTCCCCTGGAGCTGGCACCCAAAATTCAGACTTCCAGCCTCCTAGACTGTGAGAGAAAATATTTCTGTTTGTTAAAGCCATCCACTTGTGGAATTTCTGTTACAGCAGCACTAGATAACTAAGACGGCCCTTAAATATATGAAAAGATTCTCATCCTCACTTCTAATAAAAGAAAGGCAAAATAAAACTACTCTGAACACTTTTTCACCTATCAGATTGGCAAGAATCTAAAAGTTGAACATACAATTCCACCAACATCCAGTTCTCCTCTACTTTTGAGAGTATGGAGAACACAATTCCCTGCTTGCCCTGAAGGCAGGCTTGGCAGATGACTCATTCTGCCCCATAAAATGGAAGCAGAAATAACATGTTTCCTCTCAGCTGAAGCATTTAATAGTGCTATTAAATTAAAGAGATTCCTGGTTGCACAGTGGTTAAGGCTCTGTGGTTAACTGCTAACCAAAAGGTCAGCAGTTCAAACCCACCAGCCACTCTATGGGAGAAAGATGTGGTAGTCTGTTTCTGTAAAGATTTACAGCCTTAGAAATACTGAGGGGCGTTTCTGTTCTATCCTATAGGGTCACTGTGAGTCAGAATCAACTCGATGGCAATTTTTTTTAAATTAAATTAAAGAGACTCTTCAGCTCTCTTCCCCAATTCAGCTACAGAGGGAGAAGGCCAAGTGTTCCATTGGTGCAGCCTTAGAATGTTGGAGCCTCCATAATCCTGGATTGCTGAGTTACTGCACAGAGGAATGTTGCTCTGCTTGTGTATGAGTCAGAAATAAACCTCTGTTGTGTTAAGCCACTGCTACATGAGCCTTGCCCATTCTGACATACACTCTTTTGGTGAGGCTATGGGGAAACAGTCATTCTCTTATATTATTGCTACAGTGCAAAATGGTTATGGAAAACAATTTCACCATCTCTACACATGTGCAGGAAACCCTGGTGGCATAGTGGTTAAGAGCTAGGCTGCTAACCAAAACATCAGCAGTTTGAAACCACCAGGTGCCCCTTGGAAACCCTATGGGGCAGTTCTGCTCTGTCCTATAGAGTTGCTATGAGTTGGAATCAACTCGATGGCAACAGGTTTGGGTTTTTTTTGGGTTTTATACGTGTGCATCTATCTTTTAATCTGCAGTCCCACTTCTTGGAATTCATCTAACAGAAATACTTGCATACATTTGAAATGACACGTGTACAAAGTTATATGATGTGGCATTGTTTGAAACAACTAGAGTTTGGAAGTAAGTATATATCTATAGACTGGTTAAGTAAAACAATGACATATCTTTTTTTTTTTTCAATCATTCAATTTTTTTTTATTGTTGTAGTTTAAATGAAGTTTACATTTCAAGTTAGTCTCCCATACAAAATTTTATACATACATTGTTATGTGACCCTAATTGCTCACCCCATTCTGCAACAACACACTCCTCCTTTCTACCCCTCATTCTCCATGTCCATTCAACCAGCTCCTAACCCTCTCTCCTTTCCCGTCACACCTCCGGACAGAAGCTGCCCCTTTGGTCTCTTGTATCTACTTAAGCTAAGAGGCACACTCCTCACCAGTATCACTTTATATCCCACAGTCCAGTCCAATCCCTGTCTGAAGAGTTGGCCTTGGAAATTGTTTTAGTTCTGGGCTGATAGAGAATCCAGGGGCCATGCTTTCCGGGGTTCTTCCAGTCTCAGTCAGACCATTAAGTCTGGCCTTCTTACTAGAATTTGAGTTCTCCACCCCACCTTTCTCCTGCTCCATCCGGCACTCTGTTGTGTTCCCTGTCAGGGCAGTCATTGGTGGTAGCCGGGCACCATCTAGTTCTTCTGGTCTCAGGCTGATGAAGTCTCTGATTTATGTGGCCCTTTCTGTCTCTTGGGCTACTACTTTCCTTGTGTCTTTCGTGTTCTTCATTCTCCTTTACTCCAGGTAGTTGGGACCAATTGATGCATCTTAGATGGTCGCTTGCTAGCTTTTAAGACCCCAGAAGTCACTCACCAGAGTAGGATGCAGAACATTTTCTTAATAAGCTTTGTTATGCCAATTGACCTAGATGAACAATGACATATCTTTACAGTGGATACAATGCAAATGTTTTCTACATATTGTTATGGAAATATTTCCAGGGTATATTATAAGATTTTTAAAAAGCAAGATGCAGAAGAAAGGATATAATGTTTCCTCTAGTGTAAGAAAAGGGAAAAGGAGTCCAGAGAAAGAAAATGTGTGAGCAGCTGTATGCTCCTGTCCCCCCAAAAAACACCAAAAAAAAGGCAGAAACTGGCAGAGCTAACTGTCAAAACTCTGGAAACCGGTCAAAGGGTTACAGCAATTAAGCAAACACTGAATCAAGAAAAAGGCAACACCTAAACAGTAGGAGAGGCACCAGTGATTCAATGGTAGAATTCTTGTTTTGCATGCTGGAGACCTGGGTTCAATTCCTGGACAATGCACCTCATGCACAGCCATCACTCATCTGTTCAAAGGAGGCTTGCATGTTGCTATGATGCTGAACAGGTTTCAGCAGCACTTTCAGACTAAGACAGACCAGAAAGAAAAACCTGTCAATCTACTTAAGAAAAATCAGCCAGTGAAGACCCTGTGGATCGCAATGGAACATTGTCCAATCCACAACTGATCAGGCAGTAGGGCAGGATCAAGCAGTATTTCATTTCTTTGTGCATAGGGTCACTATGAGTTGATGGCAGTTAACAACTACAAACAATAGGAAAGCTTGGTTTTCTATTCACCTGTACCCCACCTCTTCCTGGCTAATGTGGCTACATTAAAGTGGCAGTGGCCTGACTCTCAGAAAGGGAGCCTGGTCTGGACGAGCAGAGCAGCTTTATTCACAAATTATTGTGTGTGCCAGTTCTAACAAGCCTGGGTGGAGGCAGGGTAGCCTGAAGGACTAAAACAAGAAGCTAGCCTAGGTTTGGCCTGTCTTGGCTAAACAGTGTTATTAAGGCATGCAATAGGTGCCTAGAGACTGCAAGAAGAAGCCAGGGAGAGAGTTTCTTTTGGAAATTAAGGCTTTCAAAGTATTTTGTATATGGGGGAATGGAGAAAGCCCTACCATGCACAGGGCAAGACACATGCTCAGAAATTACCTGTGTTAGACCCTACACTTTCACCTAAGGCTGATCCCTAGGCTCAGTGCAAGCCTGGCTAAATGTTGAGGGAGGACCCCAGCACACAGCCAATCTGCAAAGACTAGTAAAGTCTTTTGTTTTGTTTTTTGTTGGTTTTTTTCACCCCAGGGCATTCAAGGAAATCTCTGCCAAAACACTAGCTGAACACAAGCTAAGGAACAGAAACTTCAGTGTCCACACATGTCAAGAAATCAGTCTGTGAAAATAGGTAGGGGAGGCCACTAAACAAATGGACTACTACAGACCTCCACAATTAAAAAAGAAAAAAAAACAGCAAACCCTGTGGAAGGGGAAGGATCTGATTTCCAGAGTTACCACATTATAATATTCAAATATTCTGGTTTAAAAAAAAACCCAAGACATACAAAGAAACAAGAAAGTTCAGCCCATTCAAAGGAACAAAATAAAGGGACAGAACCCATCCCTATGGAAGCCCAGTTAATGTACTTACTAGGCCAAGACTTTAAAACAACAGTATTAAATATGCTCAAAGAGCTAAAGGAAAACACAAAGAACTAAAGGAAACCAGGAAAACAATACAGGAACAAAACAAGAATATACATAAAGATATAGAAATTATTAAAAGGAACTAAACAAATAGTGGAGCTGAAAGGTATAGTAACTAAACTGGAAAATTCACTAGAGGTGTTCAACAGATTTGAGCTGACAGACAAAATGAATCAGTGAACTTGAAGATAGGACAATTGAAATTATTGAGTCTGAGGAGCAAAAGAAAATGAAGAAAAGTAGCGAACAGAGCCTAAGGGACTTTATGGGACACCATCAATCACATTAACATATGCAAAATGGGAGTTCCAGAAAAGAGAGCAAGAAAAGGGGTAGAAAGAGTATTTGAATAAATAATGGCAGAAAATTTCCCAATTTTGACAAAAGACATGAATATATATCCAAGGAGCTCAATGAATCCAAGTAGCATAAACCCAAAGGGATTCAAACTGAAACATTATAATCAAACTGTCAAAAACAAAGATAAAAAGAAAATCTTCAAAGGAGGAAGAGAGAAGTAAATCATCACATACAAGGGATCCTCAATAAGGTTAAGCATCAGTCACTCCTCAGAAACCATGGAGGCCAGGAGGCAATGGGATGATGTGTTAAGGCTGGGTGTCAATTTGCCTGGGCCATGATTCTCAGTGGTTTGGCAGTTATGATGTAGTTCGACAGTCTCATAATGATGTAATCACCTCCATGATGAGATCTGATATAATGTGATCACCTCCATGATGGGATCTGCTGTGAGAAGACAATTAGTTGAAAGGGAGTTTCCTTGGGGGTCTGGCCTTCATCCAATATAGACGAACTTTCTGGCAAGGCTCCTTTGGCTTGCTCTGCATCCCGCAGCTGGCTCCTGTTTGCCTGGCCTCCGGTTCTTGGGACTTGAGCTAGCAGCTTACCTGCCCTCTTGCCTGCTAATCTTGGGATTTGTTGGTCTCTGCAGGCTGTGAGCCTGGAGAAGCCTCCAGTCTGATGCACAGACTTGGGTCTTTCCAGCCTCTACAACCATGTGAGCCGTTTCCTTGAAATAAATCTCTCTATATATATATTTATACACTTTACTGGTTTTGCTTCTGTAGTGAATCCAGCCTAAGACAGGATGACATATTTAAAGTGCTGAAAGAAAAACACTGTCAACCAAGAATCCTATATCCAGCAAAACTATCCTTCAAAAATGGGCATGAAATTAAGACATTACCAAATAAACAAAAGCTGAGGGAGTTTATTACCACAAGACCTGCTGTGATGGTTAATGTGATGTATCAACTTGGCTAGGCCATGATTCTCAGTATTATGTAATTATCCTCCATTTTATGATCTGATGTTAGTGGAGTTTCCTTAGGGATGTGGCCTCCTTTCAATATATAGAGATGTTGGGCAAAGCTCTCTCTCTCTCGATCCTGTATCCAACTCGTCATCATCTTGTTCTTGGGATGTGAGCCAGCAGCTTGCTGCCTGACCTGCAGATTTTGGGATTCGCCAGCACCTGCAGCTCCGTGAGCCAGCAGCCTGCCATCTGACCTGCTGATTTTGGGTTTGTCAGCCCCTGCAACCATGTGAGTCAGGAGAAGCTTCCAGCCTGACCTACGGATTTGGGACTTGCCAGTCTCCACAACTGTGTGAGCCATTTCCTTGAGATCAGTCTCAATTTCTCTCTCTCTTTCCCTCTTGCCCTCTCTTTCTCCATATGTATATACACTTCACTGGTTTTGCTCCTCTAGAAAACCCAGCCTAAGACACCTGCCCTACAAGAAACACTAAAGGAAGTCCTTCAGGTTGAAATGGAAGGATACTAGACAGTAACTCAAAGCCATATGAAGAAAAAAGATCTCCAGTAAAAATAGTTTCATAGGTAAATATAAATAGGAATTTGATGGTATTTTGGGTTTGGAACTCTACTTGTTATGTCCCACATGATTTAAAAGACAACTGCATAAAAAATAATTATAAATTTATGTTACTGGGCACACAATATATAAAGACATAATTTGTGACAAGAACAACTTAAAAGGTGGAGGAGCAATATACAAACAGAATCTTTGTAAGTTATTGAAGTTTAGTGGGTATCAATTTAAAACAGGTTATTGTAAATTTAGGATATTACATGTAATCCCCATGGTAACCACAAAGAAAATACATTAAAAATATACACAAAAGGGAAGTGGGAAGGGAATAAAAATGGTTAACTACAAAAAAATCAGCTAAGCACAAAAGTAGACAGTATTGGAGGAAATAAGGGACAAAAAAAGGTACAAGACACACAGAAAACAAATAGCAAAATGGTAGAAGTTCTTCCTTATCAGTATTTACTCTAAATATAAATGGTTAAACTCTCCAATCAAAAGGCAGAGGTTGGCAGAATAGATAAGAAAACATGCCAACTATATGCTGTCTACCAGAGACCCATTTAAGATTGAAAGACACAAACAGGTTGATTGTGAAAGGATAAAAAAACTATTCTATGCAAACAGTAACCAAAAGAGAGCTAAGGCAGCTATATTAATATCAGACAAAATAGACCTTAAGTCAAAAATCTATTACAAGACACAAAGAAGGACATTATATAATGATAACAACAACAACAAAAATTGCTGTGGAGTCAATTTCAACTCATAACAACCCTATAGGACAGAGCAGAACTGCCCTATAGGGTTTCCAGGGCTGTAAATCTTTATGAAAGCAGACTGACACATCCTTCTCCCATGGAGCGGCTAGTGGGTTCAAACCAGCAAACTTACGGTTAGCAGCCAAGCACTTAACCACTGTGCCACTATGGCTCTTTTGTATAATGATAAAAGGGTTAATTCATCAAGAAGCTGTAATAATTATAATTATATATTCACCTAATTGAAAGGAGAAATAGTTCTACGATAATAGTTTGAGACTTCAATAAACTACTTTCAATAATGGATAGGGTATTTAGATGGAAGGTCAGAAAAGAAATAGAGGACTTGAACAACACTATAAATCAAGTAGACCCAACAGAACTGTGTAGAACATTCTGCCCAACAGCAGCAGGATATACATTCTTCTCTAGTGCACATGAGCATTCTCTAGGATAGACTATATGTTAGGTCACAAAACAAGTCTCAGTAAATTTTAAAAGAATAAATTATACAAAGTATCTTTTCAGATCACAAAAAAATGAAAATAGAAACAATAACAGAAGGAAAACCGGAAAATTCACAAAAGTGTAGGAATTAAATAACACAACTACTAAACAACCACTGTGTCAAAGAATAAATCACAAGGGAAATTAGAAAATACTTAGAGACAAGGAAAATGAAAGCATAACATAAAATTTATGGGATGCAGTGAAGGCAGTACTCACAGGGAAATATATAAGCACCTACATTAAAAAAAAGAGAGAGAGAAGGACCTCATACCACCAAGAAACAAACACCAGAAGCAGAGGGTGTCCTTTGGACCCGAGGCTCCTGCACAGAGAAGCTCCTAGTCCAGGGGAAGACTGATGACAACGAGGACCTTCCTCCAGAGCCAACAGAGAAGAGAAAGCCTTCCCCTGGAGCTGACACGTGAATTTGGACTTCCAGCCTACTAGACTGTGAGAGAATAAACTTTCTCTCTGTTAAAGCCAAAAAAAAAAAAAAAGAGAAATCTCAAATCAATAATCTAACTTTGTACTTTGAGGACCTAAAAGAAGAAGAGTAAACAGAGAGTCAAAGACTACCAGAAAGAAGAAATAATAAAGATTAGGGTGGAGAGAAATAAACAAAAACAAAAGTTAGTTGTTTGAAAAAGTCAATACAATCAAACTGTTAGCTAGACTGACAAAAAAAAGAAGACCAAATTAAACTAAAATCAGAAATAATAGGAGGGACATTACTACTGATCCTACGGAAATAAAGGATTATAACTGAATACTATGAACAATTGTATACAAACAAATTAGATAACTTCGATGAAATGGACAAATTCCTAGAAACACACAAACTACCTAAACTGACTCAAGAACTAGAAAATCTAAACAGACCTATGACAAGTGAAGAGACTGAATCACTAATCAAACCCTTCCCAACAAAGAAAAGCCCAGAACTAGATGGTTTCACTGGTGAATTCTACCAAACATCTAAAGAGGAATTAACACCAATCCTTCTCAAACTCTTCCAAAAAATAGAAGAGGAGGGAACACTACCCTGATACTAAAGGCAGATCAAGACACTACAAGAAAACTACAGACCAACATCCTTAATGAATATAGATTCAAAAATCTTCAACAAAATACTAGCAAACCAAATAATTAAACACCATGACAAATTGGGATTTATCCCAGGGATGCAAGAGTGGTTCAACATTACAAAATCAATAGTGTAATACACCACATTAATTGAATAAAGGAAAAGAACCACATGATCATCTGAATCAATGTGGAAAAGCTATTTGATAAAATCCAGCACCTTTCATGATAAAAAAAAAAAAAAAACCCTCAGAAAACTAGGAATAGAAGGGGACTTCCTCAACGTGATAAAGAACATATACGAAAAACCCACAGCTACCATCATATACAATGGTGAAAGACTAAAACCTTTCATCCTAATATCAGGAATAAAATAAGGATGCTAACCTTCACCAATGCTATTCAACATTGTACTAGAAGTCCTAGCCAGAGAAATTAGGCAAGAAAAATAAATAAAAGGCAACAAATCAGGGAGGAAGAAACAAGATTATCTCTATTTGCAGATGACATGATCCTATATATAGAAAATCCCAAAGAATTCATAAGGAAGCTAGAGCTAATAAATGAATTCAGCAAAGTTGCAGGGCACAAGGTCAACACACAAAAATCAGTTGGGTTTCTATACACTAGCAATAAACAAACTGAAAATGAAATTAGGAAAACAATTCCATTTACAATAGCATCTAAAAGAGTAAAATACCTAAGAATAAATGTAACCAGGGAGGTGAAAGACTTGTACACTGAAAACTATAAAACATTATGGAAAGAAATTAAAGAAAACCTGAATAAATGGAAAGATATCCTGTGTTCATGACTTGGAAGACTTAATATTGTTAAGATGTTAATACTAGCCAAGGAATGTACAGATTCAACACAATCCCTACCTAAATTCCCACAGCCTTTTTTGCAGAAATGGCAAAGCCAATCCTCAAATTAGATGGAATGCAAGGGTCCCTGAACAGCCAAAACAATCTTGAAAAGGAACAAAGTAGGAGGACTCATACTTCCCAATTTCAAAACATAGTATAAAATATTCAAAACAGGGTGGTACTGGTATAAGGATAGACATATAGACAAGTGGAAAAGAACTGAGAATCCAGAAATAAACCCATACATCTATAGACAATTGATTTTCAGTCAGAGTGCCAAGTGCATTCAGTGGGAAAAAAATAGTCTCTAAAACAAATGGTATTGGGACAACTGGATCTCCACATACAAAAGAAAGAAGTTGAAACCATATCTCACGTAATATATGAAAATTAATTCGCAATGGATCAATGACCTAAATATAAGAAATAGAACCATAAAACTTTTAGGCAAAAACATAGGGATAAAACTTTCAGACTTTGTTTTTAACACTGGATGCTTAGCTATGACACCAAATGCATGAACAACAAAAGTAAAAGTAGGTAAACTGGACTTCATCGAAATTAATAACTTTTTAAATTCAGTGGGAGGCGGGGCCAAGATGGCAGAATAGTCAAACGCTTCTGGTGGACCTTCTTACAAATACCTGAAAAAACAAGTGATTCAATTATATATGGCAATCTGGGAGCCCTGAACATCAAAGGCAGAGTTGAGGAACTAGA
Organism: Trichechus manatus latirostris; assembly: GCF_000243295.1. Taxonomy (NCBI): domain Eukaryota; kingdom Metazoa; phylum Chordata; class Mammalia; order Sirenia; family Trichechidae; genus Trichechus; species Trichechus manatus. The sequence goes on along the minus strand of NW_004444093.1, from coordinate 5,522,562 downwards.
CTGAGTGGCCGGAGGAGGGAGAGACGGTTTAGAAGCAGAGAGGAGTTGCCAGACCTGACCGCGAGAACCTGAGCCCTTCAGGCCTGATCAGCTCGGGGGTAACTAGCGAGACAGACAAGCGGCAGAGCTTGGAGATGCGTTTTCCAGCCACTGAGAGTCTACACGGCCAGGCGCAACCAGTGAGAAGGAAGCTGTGGATCGGTGAAAAACATAAGTAATTGCATAAGGCCTACCACATGGATCAGAAACACCCTCTTAGGGAAAAACCTCCCTTATTTACCTACATGCTCCCTGCTCTGCACTGGGTCCTGGACAGCTTCGGCTTCAGAAATTGCCGAGTCCCCTGGGCCGAAAGTAGGATCTGTCACACCCCCGGAGCCATTCTCCCTGCCTTGGAGAGTGAACAAATTTAACAAACAGGGGAAAAAATAAACTGCCTGCTCCCCTAAGCCAGGAACCCAGGGTAAGCACAGCTCCTTTACATAGGCACAGGCATAAAGGATCCACAGACTCTGAGTGCCTTTTCCCCTGCATAGACTTGTGTGGGCCCATTTCAACAGCATAGGGTATATACCGGAACTCTAACTTCAACTGTTTCAGCTCTGAAGTGGCAGGTTCTTGACATTTGACACTGCTCTGCCCATTAAGCAGGGTCTTTACCGACCCACATCAGGTGCGTGAGGACTGGTGGCTCCACCTACGCCACCTATCCACCTGCGACAGGGGCCCGTTAATAAGAGGTGCCCCCTAGTCCTTACAGCCAACAGCATTAGGTGCTCATAGTCCCGCTGCAAAATCCACCGACCTACGCGCTCTAGGGAACAGGGACACGCTTTCTTCCTGGACACTTGGGGGCAGCCGTCAGCTCCCTGCCTTGCTCAGAGTGTGTCCCCCTACTGCAGTCAGATGCTTATGCCTACACCAATCACCCGTGCCTGTCTAGGACTGTAAGTGAGAGCCTACACCACACACTTGGTGGCTATCTACCTGGGCACCTGAGCTGAATCCATACAGGAGGAGTGGGCGGACTCCTGAGCTTACATACCTAGTAACTGATCTAACCACCTGGTGACAGGACATTAGAGCTTCAAAGTTACCAATAATCAAACTAGCTCATACGAGCAGCCTATCTGGGCATATCAAAACATAACAAGAAGCTAGGACACAGTAAGCAAACATAAATATATACAGTAACTTATTGATGGCTCAGAGACAATAGTCAATATCAAATCACATAAAAAGGCAATCCATGATGGCTTCAGCAAGCTCCCAAAATAATGAATCTAGAAATTTCCCAGAGGAGAAAAATTTCTTGGAATTACCAGGCAGAATACAAAAGATTAATATACAGAACTCTTCAAGAAATTAGGAAGGAAATTAAGCAAATCACAGAACATGCAATAGAGGAAATTAAAAAGATTAGAGAAGAGCATAATGACAAATTTAACAGGCTGCAAGAAACCATAGAGAAACACCAATCAGAAACCCAGAAGATTAACAAAAATCTTCAGAAGTAGACAACTCAATGGAAAGTCATAGGAGCAGAATGGAGGCAATGGAAGTCAGAATTAGTGAGATTGAAGACAAAGTACTTGATACCAACTTATTTGAGGAAAAATCAAATAAAAGGATTTTTAAAAATGAAGAAACCCTAAGAATTATGTGGGACTCTATCAAGAGGAATGACCTATGAGTGATTGGAGCACCAGAACAAGCGAGGATAGCAGAAAATACAAAGAGAATTGTTGAAGATTTGTTGGCAGAAAACTTCCCTGATATCGTGAAAGACACCAAGATATCTATCCAAGATGCCCATCAAACCCCACATAAGGTAGATCCCAAAAGAAAGTCACCAAGACATATTATAATCAAACTTGCCAAAACCAAAGATAAAGAGAGAATTTTAAGAGTGGCT
>NW_004444093.1:5469446-5515175 GCF_000243295.1 Trichechus manatus latirostris | reverse complement strand
ACATCAACCAGAGACTTCATCAGCCTGAGACCAGAAGAACTAGATGGTGCGCGGCTACCACCAGTGACTGCCCTGACAGGGAACACAACAGAGAGTCCCAGATGGAGCAGGAGAAAGGTGGGGTGCAGAACTCAAATTCTAGTAAGAAGGCCAGACTTAATGGTCTGACTGAGAGTGGAGGAACCCCAGAAAGCATGGCCCCTGTATTCTCTATCAGCCCAGAACTAAAAGAATTTCCGAGGCCAGTTCTTCAGATAGGTATTGGATTGGACTGTGGGACATAAAGTGATACTCGTGAGGAGTGTGCCTCTTAGCTCAAGTAGATAAAAGAGACTAAATGGGCAGCTTCTGTCTGGAGGTGTGATGGGAAGGCAGAGAGGGTTAGTCGCTGGTTGAAGGTTGAATGGACGTGGGGAATCAGGGGTGTAAAGGAGGAGTGTGCTGTTACAGCATGGGGAGAGCAATTAGATTCACATAACAATGTATGTATAAATTTTCTCGTGGGAAAAATAAAAAATAATTCAGTGGTAAGTGCAAGGAATGAAAAGCTTCTATGGTTATCTTTACAGTGGATATGAAGCTTGAGCTGAGTCTTTAAAAGTGAATAGTGAGAAATTAGAACCTCATGCATTGATGGTGGGAATGTAAAATGGTACAGCACTGTCGAAAACAGTTTGGCAGTTCCCTAAAAAGTTAAAATAGAAATCTGAGTGCCTTTGGACAGACACTGAGGGCCAGGGAGAGGTGTTCCTGCCAGCACACCTGGGGAAAGGCTGTCCTGATGGAAGAACTGTATCCTGGGTGTTCTTGAGCTTGAATTGTAACTGTTACTTCCCTAACAAACTCCATAATTGTGAGTAAAAAAAAAAGAAAAAAAATAACTTTTTAAAAGCCAAAGTAGTTTATTAAGAAAGCAAAGAGACAGCCGACAAAAAGAGAGAAAATTATTTGGGAAACATATATCTGATAAAGGTTTAATATGCAGGATATATAAAGAACTCCTACAGCTCAACAACAAAAAGATATCTTTGGTGTAATTGATTATTTTTTCTGTGGCCTTTCTAGCTATGATCTTGTAATTCCCACCCAGGTGACTGGGTGGGATTGTGTAATAGGGTAATTATGGCCCACCAAGGGGATTGGTCAGTTTTGCCTTAAAAGAGAGCCAATTCCAGAGCAGAGAGGAGGATTCTACCACCACCAAGGAAGAACAGCCAGAAGTGGAGAGTACGTCCTTTGGACCCAGGATCCCTGTGCTGAGAAGCTCCTGGAAGCAGAAGAAAGAGATGTAACCTTGAAGATGGTGAGAAGCAGTGGCAGGAGAGACCCGACAGCAGAGACCAGGCAGCAGGAGACAGAGTGGTGGGCTTCCCAGCCTATGGAGAGAGAAAACTGAATGCCTTCGGGTATAGGCCGAGGGCCAGGGAGAGGTGTGCCTGCAAGCACAGCTGGGGCAAGGCTATCCTGATGGAAGAACTGTATCCTGAGTGTTTCTGAGCCTGAACTGTAACTGTTACTTCCCTAATAAACCTCCTAATCGTCAGTATGGTCTGTGAGTTCTGTGTGGCCATTGCAATGAATTATTGAACCCAGCAGAGATGTAGAGAGTGCTGTGTGAGGGGCGGTTGGAGTCAGTTGGTAAAGATGGCAGAAAGAGGAGGCATGTCTGACCTCCAACTCATAGGAATCAGCCTTGGGCTGTTGATCTTGGTTCTCCTTTCCCCTTGTGAAGTTAGAGGAGGTCAGACACTGCCCCCATGCCATTTTCACAACAACCCAACTAAAAAAAAGGGCAAAGGACTCGAATAGGCATTTCTCCAGAGAATATATACAAATGGCCAATAAGCATCATTAATCATTAAGGAAATGCAAATCAAAACCACATGAGATGGAAACTTGAATTGGTGTATGTTTTTGCTGTGCATATTCTCAACAACAACAAAAATAAATTATTTTTTAAAAAGCCACACGAGAAACTGATAATACCTTGTATGTTTGTTATATGTCTATAGCTATAATAATAAGAACCACATGAGATAAACCTTCACATCCTCTAGGATGACTACATCAGAAAAACGGCAAATTACAAGTATTGAAGAGGATGAGGATAAATTGGAACCCTCATGCATTGTCGGTAGGTGGGAATGTAAAATGGTGTAGCCACTGTGGAAACATCTCATTACAGATCAGCATTAATAGCTCAACATTTGATAATAGGGAACACTAACTCTGAACCCCAACTAAGCAAAATGTTATCCCAAATAAAATAATCCCATTCTTGTTATTAGTATACCCATATTACAAAAAAAAAAGTACTCAATTATTATTATTATAGTTTAAATTTCGTCAATAAAAATTTTGTGGAAATTTGTTTTTTTCTCGTTATGCAAGCACCTACATAATATCCTTATTTTATTTTGTAGCCCACAAAGCCTAAAGTATTTACTATCTTTACAGAAAAAGTTTGCTGACCCCTGGTCTAAAGGGTTGCATAGAACTGGATTCTTTCAGGTTAAGTGTGCCAACAACCTCTGAGAGGGAATCAGAGTGGCCCCTAGTGGAAGGATCATTCTGCTGAGAACTTTACTAATGATACTCCAGAGTGCTCTGAAATCAAGGGGAAACAAGAGAATTTGCCTTTCAGCCCATAAGTAGCTAAGTGACAAGAAAAGTGGACGAATAAACTAAAACTGCATTAGAAAACGGCAAGGGTAACATGACCACATTTTAAAACATAGGGATAATGAAATGGGTAAATACTTTCTACAGTGGTCGATAGATAGAGCTTCTGGATATGGCAGCTCAGCTTCATTCAAGATATCATCCTATGAAGAAGTGTGTCCTAGTTATCTAGTGCTGCCGTAACAGAAATACCACATGTGGATGGTTCTAATGAAGAGAAGTTTACTTCCTCACGGTCAAAGTAGGCTAAAAGTCCAAATTCAGGGCGTCAGCTCCAGGGGAAGTCTTTCTCTCTCTGTCGGCCTTCTCATCAGTGTTCCCCCAGACTAGGAACTTCTCTGCGCAGGGACCCCAGTCCAAAGGACGCGCTCTGCTCCTGGCACTGCTTTCTTGATGGTATGAGGTCCCCCTGTCTCACTGCTCACTTCTGTCTTTTGTATCTCAAGACATTGCCTCAGGACACAATCCAATCTTGTAGACAGTCCTGCCTTACTAACACAACTGTCACCCATCCTACCTCATTAACATCACAGAGGCAGGATTTACAATTTATAGGAAAACCACACAATACCAGGAATCATGGCCCAGCCAAATTGATACACACATTTTTGGGGGGACATAATTCAATCCATGACAAAGTGATTATTGATACTTTAGTATGGAAAATTACAATTGGGATATGAGCATTATTATATTAGTGAATATAGTAGCAAAGTAACAGGAAGGGAAAAATCAATGAGCTCCTCTTTGTTTCAGGGAGATAAACTTAGAAATACATGTAGAATATGGGGGAATGCTGACTGAGAACTGATTAGAGAAAACTTACTGTATAGGAGGAAAGACCTCATGGAACTAGGTTAGTAAGTAAATGCAGTAGAAATTGAAAAGGTCAACCAGTCCTTGTAGAAAGAACGCATTTGAGTACTGCTGACCTTACTAAGACATCATACAAGTCCATATCTACATTGTCCTCTCTCTTTTACCCTTGGTATTATTACTGGAAAACAATCAAGGACTGGAGGAAGGGGCAGAAGCTTGTTCTTCTGTTGCCCTCAGTAAGGCAGCCTGGGTTCAGCAATATATGATGACTGCTTGGCCTAACCATCACCTGGCAGGTTGGGCCTGCCCAGATCAGGGAGAACAAAATGTCAACAGTGGGTCCCAAGGTTGTGTCCTCTGTGCAAAGACAGGCCCAAGGCTAGGAAATAAGGAATCCAGACAAGTTGCTCAAAAAGCCTTATCAGACCTTGGTGTCTAAATTGCAATTATTTCAGAAGAATCTAAGTATAAAACTATCTGGAAACTCTGGCAATAAGCAAGCTAAGGTAGAAGCCCCCCCCCCCTTTTTTTTAAATGCTTCCTTGTTATTTCTCCATGCATTTCCATTTTGTTATTTCTCAACATTTAGGAACATTTTTAGTAAACTTTTAAGCTTGTCTCAGCTGTGTTAATGAGGAAAAAGGAAAGTACTTAAACAAATTTTATTACGAGTAATTCCAAACATATACAAAAGAATAACGTAATTAACCCATGCACATATCACATCACCCAGCTTCAACAAACACCAACACATGGCCAATCTTGTTTCATCTTTATCCCCGCACCCTATTCCCTGCGGGGTCAGTGATGGTTCAGTGGTAGGATTCTCACCTTCCATGCGGGAGACCTGGTTCGATTCCTGGCCAATCCACACCTCAACGTGCAGCTACCACTCATCTGTCAGTGGAGGCTTGGGTGTTGCTATAATGCTGAGCAGGTCTCAGTGGAGCTTCTAGACCAAGACCTCTAGGAAGAAAGGCCTGGCAACCTACTTCCAAAAATCAGCCAGTGAAAAACCCTATGGTTCACAATGGTGCAATCCTAGGAATGGTGTGTTTCATCCCATTGTGCATGGGGTTGCCATGAGCTGGGGACTGACTCAACAGCAGCTAACAACAACAACATCCTAGTCCCCACTGTATTATTCCCCCACTGCATTATTCTGAAGCAAAAGGAGGTATTCTGGTCCATCTTTAAGAGGAATTTTTAGAGAAGAGCATAGTGTCTTAGTAGCAGAATAGTGGTAGCATTTGAAATCCAATCACTCCTCCATATTCCAAGATTGATATTTCTTTCTGGTGCTAGAATTTACTTTGGATGGCCTCAGTTTCCCTATCTGCAAAACGAAGAAAATGGACTAAATCGTAACAGTGAAATGGGACCTTGGCTTGAGTCAAAAGACCTGGTTTAAGAATGCTGGCTCTATGTCGGTGAGTATGTGGGGAGATTGGAACCCTTATCCACTGCTGGTAGGAATGTAAAATGGTGTAATCACTGGGGAAAACAGTATGGAAATTCCTCAAAAATTAACAATAGAATTACCATATGACCCAGCAATTCCACTCCTATGTGTATACCCTAGAGACCTAAAAGCAATGACACAAACAGACATATGTACACTGATATTTATTGCAGTGTTATTTACAATAGCAAAAAGGTGGAAACAATCCAAGTGTCCATCAACAGATGAATGGATAAACAAAATGTGGTACATACATACAATGGAATACTACCCAGCTTTAAAGAAAAACGAAGTCCTGATATATGCTACGATATGGATGAATCTTGAAGACATTATGCTGAGTGAAATAAGTCTCAATCACAAAACGACAAATATTGTATGATCTCACTTATAAGAAATGACAAGAAAAGGTAATAATTACATAGAGACCAATGATTACTAGTGGTTACCAGGGGCAGGGAGGCAAAGGGGGACTCATTCACTGGGAAGTAGTGAATTTTTGTCTATGGTGATTGGAAAATTGGCACTGACTAAGGGTAGTGGTTACACAGCTAGACTAAAGTAACTGTTACCATCAAGCTGTATGCCAGGTTAAAAAAAAAAAGGTGAAATGGCAAATAAAGCATTGTATATAATTTTACAATTATAACAGCCAAAAGAAAAAGGCTGCACCTGTTGATACTATAATACTTAGGTACAACTAAATACTTCATCGGATTAGTTTCCTTGGTTCAAAGATTTAGAGTCATGGCTTCATAGGTCTATCCAGTCAATTGGCTCAACATTGTTTTTAGAGTTTTTGTTTTACCTCCTCATTTGATGAGTAGTGCCTGAGGTCTTAAAAGCTTGTGCGCAGCCACCCAAGATACAACTGGTCTCTATTCGCTTGGAACAGCCGACGAAGAAAACCCATGAATCGGCAAATGAAATGTCTGCAGGTTTAACTACTACCTTTATTACCATGAGACCAGAAGAAATGGATGATGCCCAACTACCATTACAAGACATTTTGATCATCCAACAGATCCATATCAAAAGGAGGAAAAGCAGGGAACAGACCTTCAAATTCATATGGAAACCAGACTTACTGGATCCACTGAGACCGGAACCCCCAAATCTAATGCCTGGAAATAATCTTTAAACCTTGAACTGAAAGTATCCCATTAAGTCATTGTTAAACTAAATAACAGCTTAGCCCAATTAATAAAGAATGTTTGCCTTGAGCATTGTGTCTTCTAACGAATTATCTATGTGAGTTTAAACAGGCAACAGTTAATCTAAAGCAGAGATGAGAACTTTAGGGGGTAGACAGCCTAAATTGTGATGAAACAATATGGGTAGAGATAGTGAGAATGGTGACACAATGTAATGTAACCAATGTCATTGAACTGTTCATGTACAAATTGTGAATGGTTGCATTTGGTTGTGTATATTGCCACTAAAAATAAATATTTTTTTTAAAAAAAAGAATGCCAGCTCTGCCTCTTGCAAATTATGTAACTTGAAGCAAGTCACTTAACCTCTTCAGGCCTCCGGATCATCTGTAAAAGGGTACTTCATAAGACTTTGGTTGGATTAAGTAAGATAATATGAAGTTTTGCGAATTGAAAAGCACTGTATACATTAGGTATCATTATTGAGTTCTTCAGTTAAGTAAAAGATGACTGAAATTTTGAGCCTGTAAATTAGGAAAACGGTGGTGTTACTGACATAAAAGGGGAAGCTGAAAGGCAGAGTTCAATACAAAAGGAAGATAAAACAGACAGAGATATGGAGCCACACTTTGTATTTTAAATAAATTATGTTAGTAATAGAAAACAAGGATACAATCTCCTTATCTTCACTAAAATAAATTTTCGCTTTTCTCTGGCTTCTTCCCAACTTTATCATATATATTAAAAAAAAAATTTATTAAGTATGTATTACATGTGGGGCACTGTGCTAGGCACTGGGAATACAAAAAATACTGCCATAGTTAGTTTCCAAGATGCTTATAGATTAGGAAGGGACTGATACCTATAAACATTTACAATAGAATGTGATAAGAATTGTATTAGGCTGTGATTACAGTGTTTGCATAGTAATCATAAGGTGTGGCCACTTTTTGTTCTACTTTTAGAACATACGTGTTTTGGAGTTACTGACAGGGAGGTGACCCCTAATGCCTTCATGATGAGTAGCCTACCAAAAGAGAATCTGTAGAGACAGGTTACAGACTGAGCTTCTACACTCAGGACCTGGAGACAAAACTGTTATAGAAAGAGACAGAAAAAGTATATTTGGAGAGGTAGGAAGAAAACTATGTTAGTGTCCCAGAAGACAAAAAAAAGAAGTCTTTCCAGAAAGACATTTTCAATATAAACACATGCAGCCAAGGAGATCAAGAAGAATAATGGTTTCAATGGAGATCAGTGATGACCTTGAAGAGCCAGTTTCAGTCAAAGTACAGGTAGAAACTAGATCAAGAAGCCTGGGCAAGGAGTGGGTGACCATGAATGGTAAAATCTGGCAGTGAAAAGTAAATAGAAAATCAAACAGAGGTTTTTCTCCCCACCCTCACTCACCCATGCAGAGATCTGCACATGGTTTTAGGCTACAGAGGGAGAAGCCCAGGTAGATGCTGAATAATAATAATGGAAAATTCTTATATAATGCTTAATATGTGCCAGACACTATTCTAAGCACTTTACATGTACTAACTTGCATTCCTTCATACTTTCTTCTTTCTACCTAGGAGGTAAGTGCTATTATTATCCCCATTTTATAGATGAAATGGAGGCACAAAATGATTAAGTAACTTACCCAAGGTACCCAGCTAGTCAAGTGACTGAGCCAGGATTTGAATCCAAGCAATCAAATTCTGTGCTGTTCAAATTGTACCTTGGACTAACACAACCTGCAAGCATATTTGACGAAGACGAAAACTTACTTATGCTGAGTCACAGAAGGCATTAGACCTTGACATTCTCCTTACCCTAGGACAAACACCACTCATCACCCTACAATCTAGGATATGTTTAACCTGGGGATGCAAGCAGCCAAGTAAAATTCCATTGGCACAGGCATCTAGGTATGGGCTCGCGCTGCCTGCTTTTCCCATTCTTGCCTGTTCAGTTCCAGGAGTGGTGCTACCAATAATCGGACACCAGTAGCTTGGTGGTCTTTCTCAATTTAGTCAACAAATAGTTGAGCATCAACTCTAGGCCAGACGTGAACAAGACAGACAAGATACCTGCTCTCTCAAGACATACATTCTAGCGGGGGTGGAAATAGATTAGGAGGGCACGGCTGGGGTGGGGTAAGCAAGGAGGAATGGTCAGAGATTAAGTAGGAGAAGCAGGCCGAATCAGAAGGCGTTGGCGTTGTACTTGCAGCAGTTCACCGGGTGATGGCCAGACGCCCTCCAGGCTTCCCAGACCATTTCAACCTGTCAATCCAACCTTCACACCCATCTCGGTGTCTGTAGGGTCATCTAACTACCACCTCGGGCCTGGGCCACCCCTTCACCCAGCTGGTGACCATCTCAGTCCCAGGGTCACCTAGGCCGGCCGGCCCACCGTCGTTCCTGAGTCACCGCGGCCCATCGGGACCCGTCCGCCCGTCGGTCTCCCTCAGTGCGGGGCCCCTCGGCCAGCCAGGTCACCTCACCGCCACGCCTCCCCAACCGGAGATTCGGCCTATCTCTCCTCATAGCTTCCGCACTTTACTCTTTGTTCCTCAGAAGCAGGTTTCCGAAACGCCGCTCCCTCTCGGCTCCAGCTGTTTTCCTGCCAGCGCGGAGGGAAGGGCGACCCTGAGACGGCAGCGCCCCCTGCGGCGCAGCGCGGCCCAGGAAGGGAGTGCCTGCCGCGGCCACCTTCCCCTCCTCGCGGAAGGCGGGAGCGGGAGTGGCCGCTGCACGCCCCGAGCGCCGCGACAGCGCTCCTGATTGGCTGCGCCTCGTGACGTCACGGGGAGGGGTCCGGCAGCAGCTGGGAGTCGGAGCGCTGCGCGTGCGCAGACAGAGCGTGCTGAGCGGAGTGGGGGGTGGCGGACAGCTTCTCCCGCGTCCGCCATTTTGTTGCTGTGGCTCTTGGGAACGGACTGGGCAAAACTGCCCCGGAGGCGCGACCCTCCTTGGAGTCCGGTGCTTCGCGTGGCGGCTAGGGTGGGTGCGCAGCTGTGGGGGTGTGGCACCGGCGCGTTTTAGGCTGGGAGTCACTGGAGGCACTCCCAGTACGCCGGTCTGCCCGAGACCCCCAGGGCGGCCTCCGCTGGGTCTCGGCTTCGTCCGCTACGTCTCTCGGCTCTGCTCCCCATTCCCCGGGCCGGCTCACTACGTGAGGCGGCCCCGGAGCAGGCGGGCGGTGGCGGAGAATGCTGCGAGCCCGGCGCCGCGAGGAAGGTGCTAGCCTAGCCCTCTAAGTGCGCCTCGAGGTTTGACTGAGGCCCTTCCTCGGCCCTGAAGCCATCTGCCAGGCAAAGGCTTCCAGAGCAGCCGCCACCCCGACCAGCCGCGGAGCCCCCGGCCCGACACCATGTCCTCCGCCAGGTTCGACTCCTCGGATCGCTCCGCTTGGTACATGGGGCCGGTGTCTCGCCAGGAGGCGCAGACCCGGCTCCAGGGCCAGCGCCACGGTATGTTCCTAGTCCGCGACTCCTCCACCTGCCCCGGGGACTACGTGCTGTCTGTGTCCGAGAACTCGCGGGTCTCCCACTACATCATCAACTCGCTGCCCAACCGTCGCTTTAAGATCGGGGACCAGGAGTTTGACCACTTGCCGGCCCTGCTGGAGTTCTACAAGATTCACTACCTGGATACGACCACCCTCATTGAGCCCGCGCCCAGGTACGAACCCTTCCCGCTTGCGGATGAGGTTGGAGATTGGACAGGCTGATTCCCTTGGGGCCAGGGAGTGTGGGGGATGGTGGTTGGAACCCCTGTCCCCCATTCTGAACCAAATTATTTTCCAGCATGTATTCCAGACAGAAGGCTTGTGTGAGGATCTGGGTCACTGTGGATGAGAACATGGGTTTTAAATGTGTTTAACGGTGTTGGCATAGTTAAAAATGTATGCTTTTTGCCTTTAGTCACTTTATTTGCCAATCACACTAAAACGGGGTTTTGTTGGGTTTTTTTTTTTTTAACTTTTTTTTGGACCACAGATTCTTTGAGAATCTGAAGATAGCCGTAATAACCCCCCCTCCCGAAAAGTGCACGTACACACATTTGCACACTATTCAAGGTTCTTGGGCTTTCTGCAGATCTCTGAACTCCAGGTTAAGAACTGAACTGCCACCTTTGAACAGTTGACAAATGAAAACGCTTTAGCGTTTAGTAGCAAAAACCTTAAATTGAAATATCAGGGGTATATATTGATAACCTGGTGCTAAGTGTGACGTGGACCAGACATCTTCTATTTTACAATGTATTTTAAATTACCAAATAAATAAGTAAAAGATATTTTGGTCTCAGCGAGGGCCTTTTTTTTTTGAAAATGTATTTTACATTTTTTTCAAGCTAGGCTATTAATAGGCTAGAGATAATTTGGTTAAGTCCCGAGGTGGAATAAGGCTAACGTGTTACTTACGAAGGGAGATTTTTGAATGGCACTTGTCTTTATTCTATCCTAGTTCAATTTCAAATTAGTTTATGTTTTAACTAATGATTTTAATATCTATTTTAAAGTTAAGAACCCACAGTGACACTGAGCATCAAGCATCCTCTCTTCCAAGTAAAATGCATTGTTTTATTTTAGTGTTCGCTTTAATTTGCCATAATAAGTATTTACCGGGTTTCCTAAGACTCAGAAGTTTCTTTTATTTCAAGTATGCCAAATATAAGCTGAAGAAATTGTCTAGAATTTTTTAAGTAAAAGGTATTTCACTGCCCAGTTTATTTCTTAAACATCTGTTTTTAAAGGACAGAGTGTTGGAGTTGATTTTTCAGGATAAGATGTTTCTGATTTTTCATACCTAGGTAACATTTTACCTATAAACTTTAAACATTAAAAGGTATTAAAATTAATTAAGGAGCACTGACTGGAACCAAATTTTTGGTTCTCTGGGATAGAGACATAAAAAAGCCATGACAGTATAATACCTTAAGATTAGCTACTGGACTAAATGGAACAGGAAAAAGTGATTAGAACTCAAATACTGTATAACAAAGACCAGGACACCAAGAATCTGATTGGTGAAAACCTCCAGGTCCTGCAGATGCTGATAATTGCATTCAACTTTGAGTACAATATGATTACAATATAAGGGGTTAAACAGACTCTTAGAACTCACTGTAATGAGATTGTAATATAAATAAATTACTTTCCTATATAATTAATTTCAAGCATTTATTAAGCCATGCTATGTGCAGGGTGTTGTGCGTACGTTGAGGTGACAGGTACTATAATGCAGATGTTTCAAAAAGCGGGAGCTGATGGCGTGATCCCCTTCTAGAGGGAAAAACGAGTATGCTGCAATGGCTTCCACTCCCCACAAGACTGAGGCCAAGCTTTCCATACGTTTGTCTTCCCAAATACCAAATGTATTCTGTCTCCCTCGCTTACACAATCCCTCTCATCCTTCCTTTAGTGTAGCCTCACTAGTATGCTCCTTTGTCCCCTGGTTGTCATCCCTACTCATATCTTTGTATACCTTTGCCCGGCTGCTGGATCTTCATTGAATGCCTGCTTCCACCCCACGCTTCCCTGTTGAAATCTTACCTGTTGTTCTAGCCCCCTCACATATAATGGGGCCTTTTCCTGACCCTGCAGAGCCAAGCACCCCTCCTTACAGTTCAGCTTTGTTTCTCCCTCAGTGTTCCCATTCCCAGCCTGTTGCCGTAATTTAGGTGTTCATTTTCCCTGTTATCTCAGGTCAGTCACAATGCACGCTGAAGGTCCTGACTAGATTTACTTTGTTATGTTGAATCTTTGAATTCCCTCTGCCAAGCTTGAAATTTGACATGTTAGATTTGACATTTGAGATTTGGTTTGACATGTTAGTAGCCTGTTACAGAAAAATCACACCTATATTCCAGTAGCTAGTGGTGGTAGAGCCTTGGCCAAATGCAAAACTGAAGGTAATGTTGCTTCACGCCCCAAACACAAGAAATTAAATTGTTTAAGTTGGGCTCTTAAAGCCAGAGTTTCATGCCTCTTGGCTCATAGTTCATTCTTTTGTTTATTTTGCTGAGCTGAAGTATATCTGTAGTGTCTTCTCAGAATTTAAGGACTGGTGCTTGTTTTGTTCTAGTCTGATTCTTTTTATTGGGCATTTCCTTAATTTTTTTAAATTTTATTGTGGTGAAATAATATATAACAAAAAACTTGCTTTTTAACCATTTTTAAGTATGCAATTCAGTGACATTAATTACGTTCACATGTTGTGCAACCATCACCACTATCCATTTCAAAAATATTTTCATTACCCCTAAACAGAAACTCTGTACCCCTTAAGCAATAATTCCCCATCTCTCCCCACCCCCAACACCTGGTTAACTACTAATAGACTTTTGTCTCCATACATTTGCTTGTATTAGACAGTTCCTATAAGTGGGATTGGAGCACTAGTGGCACAGTGGTTAAGACCAAAAGGTCAGCAGTTCAAATCCCCCAGCCTCTCTTTGGAAACCCTGTGGGGCAATTCTACTCTGTCCTGGCAGGTCGCTGTGAGTCGGAATCCACTCGAAGGCAACGGGTTTGATTTTGGTTTGGTATAAGTGGGATCATATAATATTTGTCCTTTTTTGTCTGAGTCCTTTCCTTTCGCTCAGCATGTTTTTAAAGTTCATTTATGCCATAGCATGTATCAGAACTTTGTTTCTCTTTATGGCTGAATACTATTCCATTGTATGTATATACCACATTTTGTTTGTTCATCTGTTGATGGACATTTGGGTTGTTTCCACCTTTTGGCTATTGTTAGTAATACTGCAGTGAGTATTGGTGTACAACTATCTGTTTGAGTCCCTTCTTTCAAGTCTTTTGGGTATGTACGTAGGAGTGGAATTGCTAGGTCATATGGTAATTTTGTGTTTAACTTTTTGAGGAACTGCTCAACTGGTTTCCGCAGCAGCTGCATCATTTTACATTCTCATTAGCAATGCAGAAGGGTTCCAATTTCTCGTTATCCTGGCCCACACTTGTTATTTTCCTTTTTTTTTTTCTGATGAAAGCCATCCTGTTGTTGTTAGTTGCTGATGAGTCGATCCTGACTCATAGTAACCCTGTGTATAAGAGAACAAAATGTTGCCCGGCCCCATGCCGTGTTCACAGTTGTTGCTGTGTTTGAGCCCATTATTGCAGCCACTGTGCTGATGCATCCCGTTGAGTGTCTTCTTCTTTTTTGCTGACCCTCTACCAAGCATGATGTCCTTCTCTCGGGAGTGGTCCCTCCACTTCACACTTTACTGGTGTGAAGTGGTATCTCCTTGTGGGTGTGAAATGGTATTTCCTTGTGGTTTTGATTTGCATTTCCATATGAGTCAGAATCAACTCAATGGCAGTGGGTTTAATGACTAATGAAGGAGCCCTGGTGATGAAGTAGTTAAGTGTTTGGCTGCTAACTGGTTCAGAGGTTCGAACCCACCAGCCACACCATGGGAGAAAGATGTGGCAGTGTGCTTCCGTAAAGAGTACAGCCTTGGAAACCCTATTAGGCACTTCTGCTCTGTCCTGTTGGGTCACAATGAGTTGGAATCGACTGACGGCAGTGGGTTAAGGACTAATGATGCTTAGAATCTTTTCATGTGTTTATTGGCTGTTTGTATATTTTCTTTAGAGAAATGTCTGTTCAGGTTCTTTGCCCATTTTTTAATTGGGTTGTGTGTCTTTGTTTTGTTGACTTGTAGGAGTTCTTTATATATTCTGAACGTTAAACCCTTATCAGATGTATGTTTCCCAAATATTTTCTCCCATTCTGTAGGCTGTGTCTTCACTTTCTTGATCCTTTTGTTTTTAAAAAGTTTTTAATTTTGATGAAATCCAATTTATCTATTTTTTCTTGTGTTGCTCTTGCTTTTGGTGTCATATTTAAGAAAACCAGTTGTCAAAAACAAGTCTTGAAGCTTTTCCCTATGTTTTCTTGTAAGAGTTTTATGATTTTAGTTCTTACATTTAGTTCTTCTTTAGGTTGTTGATCCATTTTGAGTTTTTCGTAGATGGTATGAGGTATGCGCACAACTTCATTCTTTGGCATGTAGAGATCCAGTTGTCCCAGCACCATTTATTGAAGAGACTGTTCTTTCCCTTGTCAATTAAATGTATTGGTTTATTTCTGGATTCTCAATTCTATGGAAGTTCCATAATTTTAAATTTTATATTTTCATTCAAATATTTATAAGAGAATTATATCCCAGTGATAGGTACTGAGAAAGTTGGGTGAAAGATATAATTTCTTCATCATGGAACTTGTCTGGAGGAGACAGACTAAAAAGTAGAAAATAAAATACTTGTAAGATTAATAAATGCTATGATGGAAATAAATCTAGGCTGAGAGACTATAACAAAAGGGACCTACCTCAGATAGTGAGATCCGAGAAAGCCTTAAGCTGAGACATAAGGTTGGAGGAGAAGCACGCCTTGGGTGGAGGGGAAGATCCCTCCAGGCATAGGGAAAAGCACATGCAGATGCCCTGAGGGAAGAAAGACAGCCAGTGTGTTGAGGGTGTAGTTTTTACAGGAGAAAGGAATCATACAAGAAGAGTTTGGAAATACTGCTTAAGGTATGAAGATCGGATTTTATTTAAAGTGCAGCGTTCACTATGGAAGGAGTTTGAGGCCAGGGAGTGATCTAGGACTGTTACTGTAATCCAGGTGCAAAATCGTGGTGATAGAAGTACGGATCCATGACCACCCTCTCTGATGGCTGGGAGGGGCATTGTGAATGGGAGAAGGAATGGGAAGAAACAAGGGTGATTCAGTATGTTTGTATTTGTAACTTTGTATCTTCTAGATTTATTTTATTAATTGCTTTTTGTTTTTGTCTGTGGTGTTCCCTGGTGGCATTCAAATTTGACCCCAAAAGGTGTTGTGTCAGATAGCTTCTGTTGATTTCGAATGGCCCTAAAGAATTCTTTTTCTGCTCAAGGGTGTAATTTTTATACTGCAGATACTTTGATAAACAGGAAAAATCCTGTGGTGGTTTTCACCTCCATTTTCTTTGAGTACATATGTTGTAAGATTCATTTAGGTTATAGTTAGTATTCAGGGAAGTGCTAATTTTTTCATTTAATAGGAAATATTTCCAGTTTAACAACAATGTTTCAAAAGATTTGAGTGGATTGTCTAGATGTAGAGTGCATTTTCCCATGGTTTAGAAAAATTGAAAGTGTTTTGTATAGCTTGTTTTGCTTATAAAATTTAACAATTCTAGCTTATGTAGAAGGCTTGGAGAAAAAATAAATCATGAGAAATAAAGTGGTACCATAAAAAAGTGAGGAAAATTGGTCCTTGGAGAAAATCACGTTTTTTACGCGACAGACATTAAGCATCTCATGTACGTGATGATCTCATGTACCTGGAAACTGCATTGAGTCAGTCCTTGCAATGCTCCTGAGCTGCTTACTGGTTACTGGGATTTTTTTCAAAGGCTGTTTCCACGCTCTATGATATGGTAACGGAGCTGTGGGAGAACAAAGAAAGGGTGCTCAACCAAACCTGAGTGCACAGGGGAGGACCCTCACACCTCTGAAGGGACAGGAGGAGACCCCAGGAAGCACAGTTGTGTCTCCTTCTGCATCCCCTTTTCTCAGTATTTAAGGGAATTCAAATCTGGACTTTTATAATTGGAAATAAGGGAGAAGGGTTACCAATAATTTTGATGGGCATAAAATTTGACACTGTAAGTAAACCCTTGAGTTTATTCTGATCAGTAGTTTCAATCATCTAAAATTGATTTAGATGAGCTATAAGAGCATTGTTATTATGTTGGCAATGGAAGCTTGTTTAGCTAAGAGTTATGTCCCTGTGGCATGAAAATTACTGGTAGCTATTTGGTTTTTGACTTTTCTCTTGTTTAAGATTCAAATCCAGAGAATTTTTACCTAAGTAAGAATTTTTCTTTTGAGCTGAACCATTGGAGTATTTCTAAGGGACCTTAAGGTTAAAATAATTTCATTCTTTCTGGTAAGTAAAAGGGGCCACTACTTATTTGTGGGAGTTCAGATTACTTTAGAGTCTGTTGCAGCTATCCTAGAATGATGGCTGAGAGTACGAGTGGAGCAGTGGGAAGTTGAAAAGGCTTGGAAGGCAACTCAGGTGGCGCACAGCTTCTCTCCTTGTCTGTTTAACAGAATTAAACTAGGTTTGGGTGATTGGAGTGCCTAGGCTTTTGTATTTTCAGAAGAAAAAGAACAAATATGAATGGGAAATGCTTCCCTATGACTTTTGTAATTTTTAATGTAATTAAGCAGGAATTTCAAGACCTGTATATCAAAGCACAATACTAGACTGAACAGCATATGATGGGAGTAAACCATGGAGGCGTCCCTGGGTGGCACAAACGGTTAAGCAGGCGGTTGGAGGCTGATATACACTCAGAGGTAACTCGGAAGAAAGGTCTGTTGACCTGCTTCTGAAAGGTTACAGCCATTGAAAACCCCCTTGAGAGCAGTTTTTCTCTGAAACACATGGGGTCGCCATCAGTCAGAATTGACTCTGTGGCAACTTTTTTCTTTTCCTACCTCTTGCCTTTGAGACATTCAGTCTATTGAAAAAATTAAAATAGAATGCCATGGGAGTTTAAAAGCAAGGGTTGTCAACTGTGCATGGCCAGAAAGACTTGAAAGAGAAGGTGCTCTTTCAACTGATTTTTAATTTTATTTGTGGTGTTGTTGTTAATAATATACACAGCAAAACCTACACCAATTCAACAGTTTTCAACTGATTTTTTTTACCCCCTGTTCTGGAGCATGAATTTATTTTTAGAAAAATAGCATTGTAGTATTATTCCAGAGCTTGGGCTGTTTGTCAGGAGGAAGCAAACTATTTAAGCAGTTGGTGTTAACCTGAAGTATAGAGTCTGGGAAGCAGCCAAACAGCTGAATGTCACAGCAACCACATTTCATCCTTTACAGTTCACACACACACGTATCCTTTTGTACTATAAAGTAATGAATTTTCTGTGAGATTTCTCACCTTTGTTCAGCTGATTCTTGAAGGATGAGTACAAGTACAAGTATATGAGGTGAAAGAGTTGGTGGCATTGCCTGCTGGGAAAGACAGAGTTATAATTGATTAATGAGAAGAGGCTTCTGTTTGTGATGGGCAATAAGCTAGGAAGGAAAAATAATGTTAAATTGTAAAGGGCCTCCTGGGCCTGTAGATGAGTTTGAATAATAGGCTCAATCTAAGGTTTTAAAAAAAGAGAGTGGTCGTGATCAGTTTTGCTTGTTAGAAGCTACTTTGGCTATGTTGTGGGACTGGCTGGGAAAAAGTCTGGAGTCTAGAGGGTTGTTACTGGAGAGGGACCATGAGAATCTGAACCAAGATGGAGATTGGCAGCCTTTGCTGATCAATTGCATATAGAAAGAAGGTGAGGTGAGAGGAATGACTTCAGGGATGACTGAGCAGTGCGTTTAATTGAGAGAATAGAAGAGAGAAAAGATCACGGTGAGGGAGATGATTGTTTTCAACATGAAGAATCCTTTTTTGAGGTGCTTGCTGAAAGCCCGGTGGTGTTCAACAATCTGATAGTTTGTTATTAATAAGAGAAATGGGAGCTGAAGATACAAATTGTGGAGTCTAAGCTTAGATGAAATTATCCTGAATTGAGTGTGCAAAACAGGAATGAGCAGAGGAAGAGAAGCTGTAGAAGTGGTGGAGAGGCAGCTACAGGCATAAGAGGACAGCCATGAGTGATGGTGTGAATGCTAAGGATGGGAGGGAGAGGTCCTCAGTATAAAATGCCACTGGGTGGTAAAGAACGGTTACCATACCTAAAGCAGTTTTAGTAGAGAGGGTACGTAGTTGATTTTCTTAGATTGTGTGTGTTTAACTTTTTATTTCATACATATGAAAGAGTATGTGTATAATACACACATATATCTAATAAAAATAAATTTCAATATCCATGTACCCCCTTTAAAAAAACAGAACATCATCTTTGGACCCTCCTTTCCCCAGACATTGATTGTATCAGTTCTGTAACATGATTAAGGAGATTTTTAACTTAAAAGATATTAACACTCAGGTTTAAAGATGTTTTATCTTTGGTTTGTACATGAAGCAGAGAATGCCTTTAACCAAAAGAGGAGGGAGGTTCATTAGTAGCATAGGTTCATTACATGACTAGCTTAGGGGGTTATACGTGAGAACTCTAGCTAGAGCCATACTGCCTGAGTGCAAATCTAACCCGTGTCTTGGTTTCCTCATCTGTAAACTGAAAAAGAACCAAAAAAACCAACCCTGTTGCCATGGAGTCGATTCCGACTCATAGCAATGCTACAGGACAGTAGAACTGCCCCATAGAGTTTCCAAGGGGCGCCTGGTGGATTTGAACTGCTGACCTTTTGGTTAGCAGCCATAGCTCTTAACCACTACGCCACACCAGCGTTTCCTCATCTGTAAAAGGGGGATGATAATAGCATCTACCTCACAGTATTGTTGTGAGGATTAAATGAGTTCATGTCTGCAAAGTATTGCAGAGTGCCTGGCATTGGGTAATAATGAGTTGTTCATTCTTATTACTATTGTTGCTCCTGCTATTCCTGCTATCTCGCTTTTAGATGTATTGATATTAAGTAATTTGCCCTTAGTTATAAGATTGTTAATAATAAGTAATAAAGCCTTTGAAGTTTTAAATCAGGCTTCTAATCACCATGGTATTCTGCCTTCTATGAAACTAGTTACGTACACTTAAAAATATGTAAATTTTGCCGTATTACGAAGACTGCCTTTTGGAAAGCAGTGTGGCAGTTTGTACCAAGGGCCATAAAAATGTTCATGTCCTTAACAAAGCTTATTAAGAAAATGTTCTGCATCCTACTTTGGTGAGTGGCGTCTGGGGTCTTAAAAGCTTGCAAGCAGCCATCTAAGATGCATCAATTGGTTCCAACCACCTGGAGTAGAGGAGATTGAAGAACACCAAAGACCACAAGGGAAGTATTAGCCCAGAAGACAGAAAGGGCCACATAAACCAGAGACTTCATCAGCCTGAAACCAGAAGAACTAGATGGTGCCCGACTACTTCAGTGACCGCCCTGACAGGGAACACAACATAGAGTCCCCGATGGAGCAGGAGAAAGGTGGGGTGCAGAACTCAAATTCTAGTAAGACCAGATTTAATGATCTGACTGAGAGTGGAGGCAGCCCAGAAAGCATGGCCCCTGGATTCTCTATCAGCCCAGAACTAAAACAGTTTCCGAGGCCAACTCTTCAGTGAGGGATTGGACTGGACTGTAGGACATAAAGTGATACTCGTGAGGAGTGTGCCTCTTAGCTCAAGTAGGTACAAGAGACTGAATGGTCAGCTTCTGTCTGGAGGTGAGATGGGAAGGCAGAGAGGGTTAGGAGCTGGTTGAATGGACATGGGGAATCGGTGGAAAGGAGTGTGCTGTCACAGTATGGGGAGAGTAATTAGAGTCACATAACAATGCATGTATAAATTTTTGTATGGGAGACTAACTTGAAATGTAAACTTCATTTAAACTACAACAATAAAAAAATTAAAAAAAAAACCAAAAACTGCACCCTCTCCCCCCTCCCCCCTCCACAGGTTTCCTCTCTTCCGGAGAAGGGTGAAGACCAGCCCCCAGCTTGCCTGCCCAGGCGCAAACAAAAATGTTCATGTCTTTTTTTTTTTTGTTGTGAAATATGTAAACAAAAGATTTGCCAATTTAACCATTTTCATGTGAACAGTTCAGTGACATTAATTACGTTCACCAGATTGTGCAACCATCACCACTATCTGTTTCTGGATTTTTTCATCACTCTTAACAGAAACTCAGTACCCCTTAAGCAGTTTCTCTATTTTTCCTTCCCTCCCACCCACCCCTGGTAAAAAAAAACTTTGGTTTCTATGCATTTGCCTATTCTAGATCCTTCTTGTAAGTGGGATCATATAATATTTGTCCTTTTACATCCAACTTTCTTCACTCACTTATGCTGAGTTTTCAAGGTTTATCCATGTCATAGCATGTATCAACTTCATTTCTCTTTATGACTGAATAATGCTCTTTTGTATGTATATAACAGATGTTATTTTTACCCATTCATTTGTTAATGGACACTTGGGTTGTTATCACCTTTTGGCTGTTGTGAATAATGCTGCAGTGAACTTTGGTGTACAGGTATCTGTTTGAGACTCAGCTTTCAAGTCTTTTGGGTATATACCTATGTCTTGGTTATTTAGTGCTGCTATAACAGAAGTACCACAAGTGTATGGCTTTAACAGACAGAAGTTAATTCTTTCACAGTTTAGGAGGCTAGAAGTCTGAATTCAGGGTGCCAGCTCCAGGGGAATGCTTTCTGTCTCTATGAGCTCTGGGGGAAGGTCCTTGTCAGCAATCTTCCCTTGGGTCTAGGAGCTTCTCAGCTCAGGGATCCCGAGGCCAAAGAATGTGCTCTGCTTCTGGCTCTTGTTGCTTGGTAGTAATGAGGTCTCCTTCCTCGATGCTTGTTTCTCTCTCTTATATCTCAAAAGAGATTGACTCACGATACAACCTAATCCTGTAGATTGTGTCCTGCCTCATTAACATCATAGAGGTTAGGATTTACAACTCAGGATAATTACATCAGATCATAAAATGGAGGACAACCACACACTACTGGGAATCATGGCCTAGCCAAGTTGACACGCATTTTGGGGGGACACAGTTCAATCCGTAACAGCCTAGGAGTGGAATTGCTGGTAATTCCTAGTGGTGCAAACAGTTAAGGTCCTCAGCTGCTAAAGGTTGGAGGTTCAAGTCCACCTAGAGGCACCTCAAAAGAAAGTCCTGTTGATCTGCTTCTGAAAAAACAGCTGTTGAAAACCCTATGGAGCATGGTTCTACTCTGACACACATGGGTTCACCATGAGTTGCAATCAGCTGGGTAAATATGCTTGCAAATATGAAAACTTAATAGATGCAGCTTTTCAGAACATTTCCTTAGGTAAAGAGAGACTTCTGTCTCCTTTTGCAGAAGGGGCATTGCAAATGGTGTTGGAGAGTAGGAGCCATGGTTTTATAACTGACTCTTTAGGGGTGCATTCTGTGAACCCAGTAAAGCAGTGTCGTGTCATCTGAGAACTTTCACATGTTTTCATTTTGATGGTCAGATGAGGATCTGTGTACAAGCTATGCAGTATGGGTTTTATTATCATTATTTTTTAATTTGGCAAATGTATAAGCCCTTTTCTGGTTTTCCTATCTTGAAGGACACAGGGACAAAGACCTTTGTCATAGGCTAGTTAGCACAATCTTAATGCAAGGCCAGTGGGAGATTCCAGTGTTCATCTTCTGTCAGTTCCGTGGGGAAGTGTGCAGTGTGTGTGCCCATAGATTAGGGCTGGGAGCAAGAGTATATGATGTCTTGTGATGGGTTTCTAAGGAAAGCAGCTACTGGACTGAACTGGAGATTTTAAGAATAAATTCAGACCGGGTATCTCTATGTGTAAACAAAAGATTCCTGTAAAACTAGATGGAGAGGTATGTGAATGCAAGTTTGAGAAATAGTGGATGTAAGATTTTTCTCTTAAAAGTAATTTTCTTTTGCTCTTAAGGTATCCAAGCCCACCCATGGGATCTGTATCAGCAGCCAACCTGCCTACAGCAGAAGAAAATCTGGAATACGTACGAACTCTCTATGATTTTCCTGGGAATGATGCTGAAGACCTGCCCTTTAAAAAGGGTGAGATCCTTGTGATCATAGAGAAGCCTGAAGAACAGTGGTGGAGTGCCCGGAACAAGGATGGCCGGGTCGGCATGATCCCTGTCCCTTATGTCGAAAAGTTGGTGAGATCCTCCCCACACGGAAAGCACGGAAACAGGAATTCCAACAGTTATGGGATCCCAGAACCTGCTCATGCATACGCTCAACCTCAGACCACAACTCCTCTACCTGCCGTTTCCAGTACTCCTGGGGCAACCATCAACCCTTTGCCATCCACACAGAATGGACCTGTCTTTGCGAAAGCAATCCAGAAAAGAGTACCCTGTGCTTACGACAAGACTGCCTTGGCATTAGAGGTAAAATTGGTTTGGGGGAACCTTTGACATTTGTTTTTTTGTTTTAACTTAATTTCTGCAAAGTAATGACTGCTCATTTAAGGTTATATTCATAGGAATAAGAGAACTGGGTGATTTGGGAAGATCTAACTGTTCAGTGTTCTCCATCATTCTTTTGTCATGGGCTTTCGTGCTCCTTGTTTCTCCCAAACTTACGGCCGATATTCTGCTACCAAAATCTCATAGATTTAATCTCACAAAAGTTGGTTTTCTTTCCAGCAAGAAAAGAAGATGGTTAAGAAAGATGCAGGACCTAGAGGGGAAATTAGCATTCAAACACATAGCCGCTTGTACAGTTTCATGTTTGTAACATTGTGACCAGTTGAAGAGAAGTATTAATAAATTTTACCTTCATCTAGGTAGAGGAATAGGTTTAAAATATCTCAGACCTTGCTTATTAGAGATTTTATAAATTACAGTAGCATGAAATAGAACTTGAACATTTTGATCCCCAAATAATTTTCTTCTACTAAACATTAACTGACTTAAAAAAGACTCTTGAAAAGGTTAGCGTATTACCGTGATTTGCTAAAATACAAACCAGTCCTGAAGATCGACCTTGGTGAGCCTATTGGTGATAAAATTTTGTAGATGTTTGGTGAGACATTTGATAAGCCCAGAGTGACCATATATGACAAACCTCATGGTGGTGAGGACCTGAGGAGGGAAGGAATTAAAAGTTAAAGTCATATTTTTTAAAAAAATTCTGATTTTTAGAAGAATGGTCCCATATGCTTTCTTTTTTTAAGTAACATTTTATTGAGGTATAAAAAATGTATACAGTGAAGTGAGCCCTGCATATTATTATCAGAACATGGGCTTTGGTGCCAGAAGTCTCAGCTCTTTCATTTCTTGTTTCACCTGAGGAAAATCACTTCACCTCTGAGTGTCTCTGCCTTTACCTCTAAAATGAAAATAGCTCCATTATGCCATCCTCAGCAGGCTGTTGTGAAGATCAAATAAAATGATATATGTGAAAATGCTTGTAAACCACACACTGCTGTGTAAATATCATACATGATTACAGTTGAATGTTCTTTCTCAGTGAATCAAATTGCCTATGTATTGGAGAAACGAAGTTAGCAACTGTTCTGTGTGTCGTCATCCCTAGGTCAAAGTTAGGAATGGTTGCAAGACAGCCGAAGTGCATCCCGGAAGGATGATGTAATCAAGGCTGTTGCTTCAAAAAAGCAAAACTTAAATAACCCAGAGAATAGCTTGTCCACAGATAAAAGTTGTAATTTATTTTATGTGTATTTTTCCATTGGTTGTCTTCAGTTTTCTTTGGGCCAGGAATAACCACCTGAGTGAATTATCACCTGAAGGTTTATTTCAGAGTCCTCGTGATTGCTTCTACCTCTCATGTTGGCTGTAAGGATAGATTGAGCACCTGAGGCTTGTGGCTGGGGAAGACCCATGCTTTTACACTTTCCAGTGGAAGAATAAAAGTGAAACCAGAGGAAGCTGCCCCACAGATAGATTCCTGGCTGAGCCAGCATTCCAGCCTTCTTACACCCGCATAAACCTGCCCCTGCACAGGTGCATACCTCAGGGCCTGAAGATAACTTGGAGTGGCTCTGGTCTTTCAGTGCCCTTCAGTTTACATAGTGGTTTCAGCCTTTTGAGGTATTTGCACATCTGTCATCTCAGCCTAGGGGTAGGGAGCTAGAATTCAGAGTCGGTGTGACTTACATGTGTTAGGTAACTGGTTGTTGGCCTGCCTTGGTAAGAACTACAGTGAGAACCTTGGGAGTTGAGGCTCCCAATCAGGATGTCAGGAATCGAGTTTTTACCTGAGCTGGGGTTTAAAGCCCCACGCCATCGAGGGCTCCTGCCTGTGAGGACCTGTGGCTCTATGATGGGCGTTTTAGAAACCCTTGTCTGTTGTGTAGTCCCTGGGGTGTGCACAGAGGTCGTAGAGAGGAACATCAGTTCCTGTAGAGGAGTCACAGAGGGGCATGGGGGGTGATCGAGAGAGGCCAGTTACTTAGCCATTACATAACTCTCTTCAGTTTCTTAGAGCCTTGAGGGCTCCACACCTGAGTCTCATTGTGAGGCTGACCCAGCTCTCTGAACCTCATCAGAGGCTTTGTTTGGTGCTTCACAGAGAGTGTAAATGGGACCCAAGAAGTAGACCTGTGCTAGATTCCACTTACTAGTATTTGCATTTTGTGTGTGTGTAGATGGGCTTTCGACTATAGCATAAGTAAATAATCCATCTCTATGAATATATCATCTTCTAAAACTATTACAATAGTGGTGCCTGTCTGATCTTGTTAAAAACAACTTTTTCTCTTGGGACTGTTGCAATTAGGTTACCAGGAAAAATGTTATAATTAAAATGAGAAACAGTGAGACAAGTAGGACAAAATGTGCCAGGGACAAGCCCCTTGGTAGTGTTACATAGAACAATGATGGCTTAGGTGAACTTTATTCCCTGAAGTTATCTGAAAAGTTTTTTTTTTTTTTTTTTTTTTTTAAATCTGATTGCCTAAAGGACATCCCTGCAAGTGGAGAGAGAGCTTAAAACAGGTCTCTCTTGCTCAGCCTCCAAGAAGTAAGTTGATCATGGGATCTGATTTGAGGGAGAACCCTTCGTACCTGTGCAAGGCGGTGGGTTGTGAATCATATTGGGTGTCCCTGCACCTTGAGAACAGCAGAGCTTTTCTGTGCTCCTGGTGCCGTTGTGTAGTGGGGCTGCAGATTGCAAGCTACAAAAGCATTCTCAGGCTCAGGGAGAGAAAGTATCCTTTTCCAAAAGTAGGTCCTTGACCAGAAAAGAGTGTTTGGAGCAAGGATGCTGTTGTTGTTATAAAGCATAGGTGGTCACAGTTGGGTTTTCTGACACAGTGGAGATGACAGTGTGATTAGGGGAAGATCACGGGCCTGCATTCATGTCCTGGCTTTTTACTGGTGCACTCTTGGGCAAGTTACTTTGATTCTTTGAATCTGACCTGAAAGGTAGCCTGGCTCTGAGAGCTGATGCAAGTTTGTTCATTAGTCATCCATTCATGCAACCAACCTGTGGGGTGCCTTGTAGAGTCCTGCCACCAAGGAGTTAACTATCTAGTGAACTAAAAAAAAAAAAATCAGTTGTGGTAAGTGCTGTGATCACACATACTAGGAGAGATAGTGAGATGGGAGAGTGAGTGGGTAATGTGGATCAGGGAAGGCTTCTGGGAGGAGGTGACCCTTGAACTGAGAGTTTTGAAGGATGAACAGAAGTTAGGTGAGTGAAGTGGAAGAATGCATTGCTATCAGAGGGAAGAGATGATGTGAACAAGACTAACACCCCTGAGTAGCTGCAGGTAGATAAGAGCACTGTGCATGTTGGACAAAAGTGGCGAAAGACAAGAGCAGGGGATGAGGGCTGTCACCATCTCACAAAAGGGCTAAGCTGAGGAGTTTAACAGTTTTCTTGTTGCCTTCATTTGAGACATAGAACCAGCCAGTTTCTGACAAGTGATGGAGGTTCTGAAGTTTGCAGACAATTTACCTTTTAAAAAAATTAAAATAATTTAGAGCATGTTCTTCATTCTCTCTGTAATAACATTCTCACTCACTTATATACCGGTATATGTTCCTGACTGGAAAAGAAAGGGAAGAAATTTCTTAGCATCTTCTAAATTGTAATTAACCTTGGGTGTACACAGCCATAAGTATTTGCTGTATGAAAATGTGTATCCAGTGGAACTTCAGCTGAGCATTCCTCCATGATGTGAGTTAAGAAAACAGTTTTTATTTGCCCCACTAATTTGATGCCCTGGAGAAAATACTTTGGAATTTTGTCTTTTTATCCATGCCTCTTTATCCTCAACTGAACTCCAGGCCCTAGAGAACATGCATTTGGCCTAAAGTCTGTAGCATTCATCTGCCTTAGCTGATGTTTGATAAATGTGTCTGTTGTCCTTCACAGCATCTAGTTTTAGGAATTTGATTTACTCTATTTCCTCTGCACCAAAAATGCTTTTTTCCTCCATCACAGTACCATGTCAGAAGTAGAAATCTCTAGAAAGTCCTTTAAAATTTTTTTTTACACTTTTCAATTTAGAGGCATTAATTACATTAATCATGTTGTGCAACCCTCAGCAATAACCACTGTCAAATTTCCCATCACCCAAAAAACAGATACTCACTGCTTGCTTCCTAAGCAGTGATTCCCTCTTTCCCCCTCCCATCCACCCCGGGTAGCCACTAATAAAGAAAGTTTGCATATTTTTAATAACATTTTTCCCTTCTAGCATATCACATTCTCGCTGGGTTGTGAGTCAGAGGTTATTTTTAAAAGATTTTTGTTTCTCTTTCTTAATGTGTAGATTGGGTGAGAATACTATGAAATCGGGGCCCTTGTGTGATTCAGGCAAGGCCTATCCCAGCCTACTGATTATGTTGACCTCAGTTTTCTATATGTGGTAATAGCTGTTGAGTAAGGAAAAACATAAGCTAGGGGCTTTACATGGAGTATTTTATTTAATCCTCATGCCTACCCTATGGGCCATGTGGCATCATCCCCATTTTACACACTTAGGATTTGAGGTTCATGTTACTTGCTGACAGTCTCACAGGTGGTATGTTGCAGAATGCAGCACACCTTCCCTTGTGTCACAGTGTACCGGCCTGTGATACCTTTGACCCCTGGCCCGTCCTAAAATAAAATCCTCATGTTTTCACAAGAAGTGTTAACCAGTAAGCAGCCGTCTAGGCAAGAGACCTCGAGACTCCCTGAAGGAAGGTGACACTTAGGGTACATAAGCTGTGCGTGGAGTCATCCATATCTTCCAGGCTTAGTTTGCTCCTTTTATGGAGTCGATACTCAACCACTTCAAGATTGATCTGCCCTCCAAAGTGAGTGCTTCTTTGGGCTCAGTCCTTGTACCATGAAGCCAGAGAAACAGCACTGTCCCAGAATTGTAGGTGATGAGAAGAGCAGCAAGATGGCTGAGAAGCTGCTCGTTCCCAGATCTGAGTGAGCACTCTTTGGTAGCCTGTGAAAGAACCAGGTCTACAGCCAGGGCAGCAGGCTGCGTGACATAGACAGGTATTTAGTCCTCCACATAAAGGGCCTTGGACTGAGGCAGAAAACAGCCTGAGGAATGACGTGGTCTGTTTTAATGTGTGAAAACTCTTGCAAGGCCAGACTGGGGCACTGATGGTCAAGTTGCCATTAGAAACCTCCCAGCCATTCTTTTCTAGGCTGCTGCACCTTCCTCCGCCTGCTAGTCCAGTTTCCTAAGCCAAAGCAAGCTCAATGCTATTTTTTGGCCACCTGCTACTCTTTACCTTGTGTTGCCAGTATCCAGCAAACATCCACTCTCTCCTTCCTGACTCCGCAACCTCTCTTAAAGTAGTTTACAAAAGATCTGTGATATACATGAGGTGCAGAGATGTGTGTGTAAGACCAGTTCTCTGCTTCAGAGAGTGCTGTCTGGTGGTGGTAAGTGTATTGGCGGTGACTTCAAAGAACAGAATGGAGCCTCCTTGGGCTTATCTGCCAGAATCATGGGGGACAAGGCCTTGGACCTCCTGACCTCACAGAAGCTTGCTTTCATATACTCAAACTGGGAAAAGTACCCACCTCATAGGATTATTTTACAAAACACCACAAAAAAGGAGCGGGATGAGGCGTTGGAGAAAGATCATTTGAGTGAGGAAGGTGAGTGAGGTCTCAGACTTGAAGTGTCGTAGTCACAGAGGTTGAGAACTGAAATTGGGCTGCTGATTTGGGCGATTAGGAGTTCCTTGGTGAAACGGTGGGAGTGGTAGCCAGATTGTGGTAGGTAGGTCTTCTGTAGGAAAGGAGGGTGATTGGGAGTTGGGTGACATAGATGATGGAAGGTGGCTCAGGGTAGAATGGCTGGTCTGGTAGAGCCAGATCATGAGAGGCTGAGGGTAACTGGTGGTGAGTGCAGTAGGAGGAGGTGAGAACGTGTTCACACCCCCAGGCTCTAAGAGAGGGCTGCCTGGGGCTAGATTTTGTTCTCTTACACATTTATCAGACATCAGCTATGGGGCTAGATTT
Organism: Trichechus manatus latirostris; assembly: GCF_000243295.1. Classification (NCBI taxonomy): domain Eukaryota; kingdom Metazoa; phylum Chordata; class Mammalia; order Sirenia; family Trichechidae; genus Trichechus; species Trichechus manatus. The sequence goes on along the minus strand of NW_004444093.1, from coordinate 5,487,005 downwards.
TGTTCTTCTACACATTTATCAGACATCAGCTAAGGCAGATGGCGGGTACAGACTTTAGGCCAAATGCATTCTCTCTGGGACCTGGAGTTGAATTGAGGATAGAGAGGCATGGATAAAAAGACAAAATTCCAAAGTATTTTCTCCAGGGCATCAAATTAGTGGGGCAAATAAAAACTATAGTCTCAGGGAGAAGCCGTTAATCTCCAGTATCTGTCAACCGCACACATCAGCCTAAAACAGCTTAGCTACATTTGTTTGGTTCAGAGTCTCAGCCGTTCTTGCCTTAACCTCCCCCCTTCCTTTTTTTTTTTTTAACAGCTTGTTATAGTTTCAGAGTCAGATACAGCTATTAGAGCTGGCCTAGTTACAGACTGCCCAGATACCCTTCATCCAGTGTTCGTACCCAGCAACACAGAGTCCAAGTAGGTATTTGGTCGCTCCCTAATCTTTCCCCTCTCCCTTTCTTCCTGCAGGTATACTCCCAAACATCCTCTTATTTATCTTTGCTTTTTTGTGTATTTATTTTATTACTGCATTGGTTATCTTGTATTATTTGTAAGTGTTTGTAATTATTAACAACAGATAGAAGTTAATTTGGAATGATATCAGTAGTTCTCTTTCCATGAGTTTTCATTTCTTTCCTATTTTAAAAATAGACAGAGGCAACCCATTTTCTTAGGTAAAAAGAAATGAGGAAAATACTCAACAAAATACTACCAAACTGAAACAAAAAACATTTAAAAGATTATACACCATGATCAAGTGGGATTTATCCCAGGGAGCAAGGGTAGTTTAGCATTAGGAAATCAATCAGTGCAATATACCATATTAATAGAACAAAGTAGAAGAGCTACACGATCATCTCAGTCTACGCAGAAAAGGCATTTGACAAAACTCGGCACCCTTTCGTGATAAAACCACTCAACAAGATAGGAATAGAAGGGAAATTCCTCAGTATAATAAAGAACATTTATGAAAATCCACAGCTAACATACTCAATGGAGAAAGACTGAGAGCTTTCCCGTTCAGATCAGGAACAAGACAGGGATGCCCACTCTCACTACTACTATTCAACGTCTTTCTGAAAGTCGTAGCCACAGCGGTTAGGCTAGGGTTAAAAAAAAAAAAAAGCATCCAAATCAGGAAGGAAGAAGTAAAACTATCCTGTTCCACAGATGATGTTATTCTATATGTAGAAAATTCCAAAGAATTCACAAAAAAAGCTATTAGAACTAATACATGAATTCAACAAAATGGCAAGGTACAAGGTCAGCATGCAAAAATCAGTTGGGTTTCTATACATCAGCAGTGGGCAAGCTAAAAAGTAAATAAAGGGTACATTACCATTTCCAATAGCATCTAAAAGATTAAAGTACCTAGGAATAAATTCAACCAAGAATGTGAAAGACTTGTACACAGAAAAGTATAAAACATCACTAAAAGAAATCAAAGATCTAAATAAATAGAAGAACATCCCATGTTCATGGATTGGAACACATAATATAGTTAAGATGTCAGTACTACCCAAAGCAATCTATAAATGCAGTGCAGTCCCCATCACAATTTCAACAGCCTTCTTTGCAGAAATAGAACAGCCAATCCTCAAATTTATATGGAAAGGCAAATAGCTAAAGCAATCTTGAAGATTGTGTAAAATGAGCTTGTACACCGATGTTCATTGCAGCCCTATTCACAATAGATAAAAGGTGGAAACAACCTAAATGCCCATCAACAGATGAATTGATAAACAAATTGTGGTAATAAAGTAGGAGGACTCACACTCCAGAATTTCAAAACATACTATAAAGCCACAATAATTAAAACAGCCTGGTCCTGGTATAACAATAGACATATAGACAAATAGAATAGAATTGGAAGTCTAGTAATAAATCAGTATATATCTGTGGTCAGCTTATTTTCAACAAGGAAGCTAAGTTCATTCAGTAGGGAAAGAATTTCAGTGAATCCACCACTTGTCTGTCAGTTTGTCATACTGTGGTGGCTTGCATGATGCTATGATACTGGAAGCTATGCCACCGGTATTTCAAATACCAGCAGAGTCACCCATGGTGGACAGGTTTCAGTGGCACTTCCAGACTAAGACAGATTAGGAAGAAGGACCTGGCAAACTACTTCTGAGAAAAATAAATGATACTGGGAAAATTGGATTTACACATGCAGAAGAATGAATCAGGATCCAGGCTTCACACCATACACAAGCCAATTCAAAACATATCAAGGAGGAGGTGGGGCCAAGATGGCGGAGTATTCAGACGCATCCTGTGGTCCCTCTTACAACAAAGACCTGAAAAAACAAGTGAATCAATTATATATGACAATCTAGGAGCCCTGAACATCAAAGGCAAAGTTGAGGAATTGGACTGAGTGACGGGAGGGAGAGATGATTCGGAAGCAGCGAGGAGTTGCCAGACCTGACCTGGCAGGAGCTGGCACCCTTCAGGCTGGATTGGCTTGCGTGCACCGTAAGGCAAGCCGTAGCACTCGGGAGGCGTTTTCCGCATCAGGAAAGACAGAGCGACGGAGAGTCTACTCGGGCATCCAGAACCAGTAAAAAGCAGCGATCAGTCAGCAAAAGATAAGCACTTGTGTCTGACCTACTGCGTGGATTAGAAAACATCCCCTTTGAGAAGAACCTCTCTCCCATTTACCTGCCCTTCCCCACTCAGCACTGGGTCCCGGGCAGACTTCAGCAATTGCTGAGTCCCCCAGGCCGGAAGTAGGACCTGTCCTGCGCCCTGAGCCGTTTTCCTGACCTTGGCGAGGGGATAACTTAACAGGAAAAAATAATCTGCTGGCTCCGCTAAGCCAGGAACTCAGGATAGGCACAGCTCCTTTGCCTAGGCACAGGCATAAGGGGTCTATGGACTTTGAATGCCTTTTACCCCTGCACAGGCCTATGTGGGCCCATTTCAACTTCATTACCACAGTATAGCAGGGTATATACCTGAAGCCTAACTTCAGCTGTATCAGCTTTGTGGACAAGTGGCAGGTTCATGACATTTGACACTGCTCTGCCCATTAAGCAATGTCCTCACCCACATCAGGGGCCTGAGGACTGGTGGATCCACCCACACCACCTAGCCACCTGCGACATGGGTCCAAGAATAAGTTATGCCCCCTAGTCCTTACAGCCAACAGCATTGGGTGCTCACAGTGTGACTGCAGAACCTACCCACCCATGTGCTCTAGGGAACAGGGACAGCCTTCATCCTAAACACCTAGGGGAGACTCTTGGGCTCACATACCTAGTAACAACTCTTAACTACCTGGTAATAGGACATTAGGGCTTCAAAGGCACCAATAATCTAGCTCACATGAGCAGCCTATTTGGGCATATCAAAACAAAAAGGTAGGACACAGTAAGCAAACATAAATATAACAACTTGTTGATGGCTCGGAGACAACAGTCAATATCAAATCACACAAAAAGGCAGACCATGATGGCTTCAGCAAGCTTCCAAAATAAAGAACCAAGAAATTTGCTGGAGGAAGAAAATTTCTTGAAATTATTGGAGGTCGAATACAAAAGATTAATATACAGAACTATGCAGAGATCAGGAAGGAGATCATGCAAAATGCAGGACAATCCAAGGAACACATAGACAAAGCAATAGAGGAACTTAAGAAGGTTATTCAAGAGCATAATGACAAATTTTAATAGGCTACATGAATCCAGAGAGACAGCAATCAGCAATCCAGAAGATTAGCAATAAAATTTCAGAATTAGACAACCCAATAGAAAGTCATAGGAGCAGAATTCAGGCAATGGAAGTCAGAATTAGGCTGAAGATAAAGCACTTGACAACTTATTTAAGGAAAAATGAGATAAAAGAATTTTTTAAAAATGAAGAAACCCTAAGAATTATGTGGGCCTCTATTGAGGAATAACCTCCGAGTGATTGGAGTATCAGGATGGGATGGGGGGGATGGATAACAGAAAATGGAGAATTGTTGAAGATTTGTTGGCAGAAAACTTCCTGATTCCATGGAAGATGAGAAGATTTCTATTGAAGATGCTCATCAAACCCCACATAAGGTAGATCCCAAAAGAAAGTAACCAAGACATAACAAAACTTGCCAAAACCAAAGACAAAGAATTTTAAGAGGAGCTTGGGATAAATAAAAAGTCATCTGCAAAGGAGAGTCAATAAGAATAAGCTCAGATTACACAGCAGAAACCATGCAGGCAGGAAGGCAGCGGGATGACATATATAAAGCCTTGAAGGAAAAAAACTGCCACCCAAGAATTATATATCCAGCAAAACTGTCTCTCAAATATGATGGCGAAATTAGGGCATTTCCAGATAAACAGAAGTTTAGGGAATTTGCAAAAACTAAACCAAAATTACAAGAAATAATAAAGGAGACTTCTGGGCAACATGGTGCTATAGTCAGAAGCACCACGCTGTCCCTCCACAGGAAAGATCTGAAAAATGAAATCAGACAGTGTCACACATGAATCCAGAAACCCTAAGCATCAAATGAAGAGATAACGCAGCCAAATGCCGAATGGAACAAGAAGCTGACCCAGAAGAGAAAGCGAGGAGAGAGACATGCAAAGGTCCCCTATCAGCTACCACAGCACGGGTCTGCCGTCTTAGTCTCCTATCGGAGATCAGCGAACAGGGGGTACGAGAAAGCAGCTTCACGGAACTTCCAGCAGGAAACAGAACAACTGGTAACCAGCGATACACGCTTTCCCACCTCCTACCCTTCTTCATCCCCACTCAGCCTCCTCTGCTTCCCGCAGCCACAGTCTCAGCAGGGAAGCACCGGTTTCACCCTGGTGTTGCTTGGATTCCACCCACCCGCATTGACCAGCTCCCTAAGTGCCATTTGTTGGCTGCAGTTTTTTTTTTTTTTTTTTTTTTTGGTGGCTGTTGCTTTTTTCCACTTCTTTAGATTTCTTACTTGCATCTCACTACCTCCCCCTCCTTTCTCTCAACTACCTGGCTCCGTGTGCCATCTTTACTCCTTCCTGAAAGGCTGTGAAACACCACTTGACTGAAACTGCCTCCCGGCTAGTGCCGCCACCCTGGTAGGACCCCTGGGGCTTCTTGTTTGTTTGCTCTGATTTGTTCTGCTTTGATTTGTTTGTTTCTTTGTTTACTTTTTCTTTTCTCAGCTTGGGAGCCCCTTCTAGCCGAGCAGTGCCGCGGGAATTGGAAGCTACTCCCTTACTCTGTGCAGACACACAGGGACATCACTGGTGGCATTTACCTTTCATTTCTTTCATTACTGTTTTCCCCCATTTCTCAGTCTCTCATCTCTCCGTTCCAATAGCAAGCTCCCTTAGCACTCTTTTTTGTTTGTATGTTTTTGGCTCCTCTTACTCTCTCCTCTCTCTCATCTTTCCCATACCCATCTTAGCTCCACACATCACAATCCTCCCCCCTCCTTCCTGCCTTCCTGCACCATGCGCTGAACATCATGCTCCCAAGCAGCACAGGCACAACCTGCAGAACCTGCCCTGCACTAATTCCCAGACTACACTGTCACGCCTAGTGCTTGCCACAAACAATACATCCCAGCGACTATCCTTGAGCTGGACCTGCCCTTCTGTACCATACCTGAGTGACTGACCCTGCCCATTGGAGAAGGAGGTGAAAAGTATCATGCCCACAGATGAGCAAACAATAAAGAACACACATCCCACCTGCTCAGACATAACCAAATAATACAAAAAAGCAGGATGAAACAAATCTACAATCAATAAACGAGGAAAATAACTACTGAATGCCCCAAAGACAGACAGTATCAAAACATATATGAAAACAGGACAGAATGGTTCCAGTAGGTGTCCAAAATAAAACACCAAATGACTTTCCAGTAGAAGAAAAGACACTGGAACTAACTGATAGGGAATTCAAATCTCTCATATTCAGAATTATCCAAGAGTCGAAGCAAAAAGCAGACAAAAATGAGGAAAAACACAAATTCATGGAAAAAACCAAAAAAAAAAAGGAAGAATTAAAATAATACGGGAACAAAATGCTAAAATAAATTCACAACTAGAAACCATACAAAAACAACAATTAGAAATCCAAAAGATAAACAGCAAGGTTTCAGAAATGGACAGTGTCGTAGAAGGGCTGAGGAGCAGGTTTGAAACAGTGGAATATAAGACCAGCGACATTGAAGACAAATGTTTGAGGAAAAATCAGAAAAAAGAACGAAGAAAAATGAAACACTGAGAATTATGTGGCATACAATCAAAAAAAGAAATCTGTGAGTGATCGGAGATTCAGAACAGGTGTAGAAAACAAAACACAGAGAGGATCATTGAAGAATTGCCGACAGAAAACTTCCCCAATATCATGAAAGAAGAAAAGCTGACCATCCGAGAAGCTCAGTGAACCCCATATAGAATAGACCCCAAAAGAAAATCACCAAGGCATATCATAATCACACTAGCTAAAACCAAAGACAAAGGATCCTGAGAGCAGTTTGACAAAAACAAAAAGTCACATACAGAGGAGAAACAATAAGACTGAGCTCAGATTATTTGGCAGAAACCGTGCAGGCAAGAAGGCAATGGGATGACATATATAAAACCTTGAAAGAAAAAATTGCCAGCCAAGAATAATATATCCTGCAAAATTCTCATTCAGATACGATGGTAAAATTAGGTCATTTCCAGATAAACGGAAATTAAGGGACTATGTAAAAACCAAACCAACTTTACAAGACTTATTAAAGGGAGTCCTTCGATTTGAAAACAAACAACATCAGACCACAGGCTGAATATAGGACACAGGATTGTACTAGCCAGATACCAACCTAGGAAATGAACTCTTAAGGACCACCCAAAACTAAAAGAATTACACCAGGCAGCCCAAGAGGTTAATCTGTAAATGACAACAGTATCAGAACAATAAAAGAGGGAATAAACTATGTGGGGATAGAACCTTCTAATGGAGAGGAAGGCAAGGCGATAACAAGTAATAATAGACTGGTTCAAATCTAGGAAGATAAGGATAAATTTCAAGATAACCACAAACAATGTTAGCAAACCTAATCATCAAAGAAAAGCATAAACACAGTAAAAACCCCACAAAAACAAAAGAAATGGAAAAAAAAAATCCACAAACAATAGGAACCCAGCACAGGAGAGTAAGAGGAACAAGGAAGATGTCAGCACCACAAAAAAAAGCACTACAAAAGTGATGACAATAAACTCACACCTATCCATAATTATACTGAATGTAAATGGCCTAAATGCACCCATAAAGAAATGGAGAGTGACAGAATGAATCAAAAAATTTGGATCCATCCATATGCTCTCTAGAAGAGGTACACTTTAGAAACAGAGACTTAAATTTATTAAAAATCAAACGATGGAAAGAAATATATCAAGCAAACAGCTACCACAAAAGATCAGGAATGGCAATACTAATCTCAGATAAAATAGACTTTAAAACAAAATCCACCATAAAAGACAAAGAAGGACACATATAATGATTAAGGGGACGATACATCATGAAGACATAACCATGATAAACACCTACACGCTCAATGACAGGGCTCTAAAATACATAAACTCTTAACAGTTCTGGAAAGAGAAATTGACAGCTCCACAATAATTGTGGGAGACTTTAACACACCGCTCTCGGTAAAGGACAGAACATCTAGAAAGAAACTCAGCAAGGATACAGAAGACCCAAAGGGCACAGTCAACCAACCTGACCTCGTAGACATACATAGAACACTACACGCAACAGCTGCAAGGTACATATTCTTTTCCAGTGCATGGAACATTCTCCATAATAGACCACATCTTAGGCCACACAGCAATTCTCAACAAAATCCAAAATGCTGAGATAATACAAAGTATCTTCTCTGAGCACAATGCCATCAAGGTAGAAGTTAACATCAGGAAGACCAAGGAGAAAAAATCAAGTATATGGAAACTGAATAACACCCTGCTTACACATCACTGGGTAATAGAAGAAACAGAGATGGAATCAAAAAATTTCTAGAATCAAACGAGCATGAAAACACATCATACCAAAACCTTTGGGACACAGTAAGGGCAGTCCTCAGAGGACACTTTATAGCAATAGATGCACACCTCTAAAAAGAAGAAATGGACAAAATCAAAACATTAATTACACAATTCAAACAAAGAACAGCAACAAAAGCCCACAGCTGCTAGATGAAAGGAAATAATAAACATCAGAGCAGAATCAAATGAAATAGAGAATAGAAAAACAATAGAAAGAATCAACAAAACCGACAAACCACTGGCCAGACTGACAAAAGAAAAACCGGAGAGGACACAAATAACCCAAATAAGAAATGAAATGGGGAACACTATAACACACCCAACTGAAATAAAAAGGATTATAACAGTATTATGGAAAACTACACTCCAACAAATTTGAAAACCTAGAGGAAATGGATAAATTTCTAGAAACATGCTACCTACCCAGACTACTACAAAGTAATCTTGAAAATCTGAACAGACCCATAACAAGAGAAGAGATTGAAAAGGTAATAAAAAAAAACTCACTCCCAAAAAAGCCCTGGCCCAGGTGGCTTCACTGGAGAATTCTACCAAACATTCAGAGAAGAGCTTATACTAGTACTACTCAAAATATTTCAGAACATAGAAAAGGAAGGGATACTTCCAAATTCATTTTATGAAGGCAGCATAACTCGGATACCAAAACCAGGCAAAGACACCACAGAAAAAGAAAATGACAGACCAATATGTCATGAATATAGACGCAAAAATTCTAGGCAATAGAATTCAGCATCATATCAAAAAAATAATACACCACAACCAAGTAGGATTCATACCAGGTATGCAGGGATGGTTCAACATTAGAAAATCAATCAGTGTAATCCACCACATAAATCAAAGGAAAGAAAAGAATCACATGATCATCTCAGTTAACACAGAAAAGGCATTTGACAAAGTCCAATACCCATTCCTGATAAAAACCCTTAATAAAATATGTATAGAAGGGAAATTTCTCAGCATAATAAAGAGCATCTATGGAAGGCCATCGGCCAATATCATTCTTAATGGAGAGAGGCTGAAAACATTCCCCTTGAGAACAGGAACAAGACAAGGATGCCTTTTATCTCCACTCCTATTGAACATTGTGCTGTAAGTCGTAGCTGGAGCAGTAAGCCAAGAAAAAGAAATAAAGGGCATCCAAATTGGTAATAAAGAAGATAAACAGTCCCTGTGTGTGGATGATATGATACAATACACAGAAAACCCTAAAGACTCCACAAGAAAACTGCTGGAACTAATGGAAAGATTCAGTAGTGTAGCAGGATACAAGGTAAACATACAAAAATAGTTGGATTGCTATACACCAATAAAGAAAACAATAGAAAGGAAATCAATACCATTTACAATAGCCCCTAAAAAATTAAAATAGTTAGGAGTAAATCTAACCAGAGTTGTAAAAGACCTATACAAAGAAACCTGTAAAACACTACTTCAAGAAACCCAAAGGGATCTACATGAATGGAAAAACATTCCATGCTCATGGGTAGGTAGGCTCAACATAGTGGAAATGACAATTCTACCCAAACCAATTTACAAACACAATGCAATACCGATCCAAATACCAACAACATTATTGAAAGAGATGGAAAAACTAATCATTAACTTTATATGGAAAGGGAAGAAGCCCTGGATAAGTAAAGCTGTATTGAAGAAGAAGAATAAAGGAGGAGGACTTGCACTACCTGACTTCAGAACCTACTATACAGCTATGGTAGTCAGAACAGCCTGGTACTGGTACAGTGATAGATACATTGACCAATGGAACAGAATTGAAAACCCAGATGTAAATCCATCCACCTGCAGTCACCTGATCTTCGACAACGGCCCAAAGACCATCAAATGGTGAAAAGATAGTCTTTTTAACAAACAGTGCAGGCAAAATTGGATGTCCATCTGCAAAAAAATGCAACAGGAGCCATACCTCACACCATACACAAACACTAATTGAATTTGGATCAAAGACCTAAATATAAAGCCAAAAAGTATAAAGTTCACAGAAGAAAAGATAGGATGAACGCTAGAGGCCCCAATGCACAGCGTTAACAGGATACAAACCAAAACAAACAACACACAAACCCCAGAAGATAAGCTAGATTGCTGGGTTCTTCTAAAAATGAGACAGTTATGCTCATCAAAAGACTTCTCCAAAAGAGTAAAAAGAGAACCTACAGACTGGGAAAAAATTTTTGGACATTACAGGGCAGACAGAGGTCTAATCTCTAAAATCTATAAGAAAATCCAGCACCTCTACAACAAAAAGACAAATAATCCAATTAAAAAATGGGCAAAGGAAATGAACAGACAATTCACCAAAGAAGACATTCAAATGGCCAACAGACACATGAGGAAATGCTCACAATCACTAGCCATTAGAGAAATGCAAATTAAAACCACAATGAGATACCATCTCACCCTGGCATTACTGGCACGAATCCAGAACACTGGAAATAACAAATGTTGGAGGGGCTGCGGGGAGATCGGAACTCTTATGCACTGCCGGTGGGAATGCAAAATGATACAACCATTTTGGAAAGTGATATGGTACTTCCTCAGAAAGCTAGAAATAGACATACCATTCGATCCAGCAATCCCACTCCTAGGAATATACACTGGAGAAATAAGAGCCGTCACACGAATAGACGTATGCACACCTATATTCATTGCAACACTGTTTACAATAGCAAAAAGATGGAAACAACCTAGATGCCCATCAACAGATGAATTGATGAACAAACTATTGTACATACACAAATTGGAGTAGTATGCAGTAGTAAAGAACAATGATGAATATGTGAACCATCTCATGGATGAAACTGCAGGACATTATGCTGAGTGAAATAAGTCATTCTCAAAAGGACAAATATTGTATGACACCTCTACTGTAAAAACTCACGTGAAAGTTTACACACAAAAAGAAACAATCTTTGATAGTTACAAGGGATGGAAGGGGTGGGGGGGAGTAAATAGACAATAGATGAGTGGTAACTTTGGTAAAGGGTAAGATAGTATACAATACTGGGGAAACCAGCACAGCTTGTACAAGGAAAGGTCATGGAAGTGCCACAGACACATCCAAACTCCCTGAGGGACTGAATTGCTGGGTGAGGACTGTGGGGAGCACAGTCTTGGGGAACATCTAGCTCAGTTGGCATAACACAGTTTATAAAGACAATGTTCTACATTCTACCTTCGTGAGTAGTGTCTGGGGTCTTTAAACCTGTGAGCAGCCATCTAAGATACTCCACTGGTCTCACGCCTTCGGGAGCAAGGAAGAATGAAGAGAACAAGATACAAGGAAAAGATTAGTCCAAAGGACTAATGGACCACAGCTACCACGGCATCCACCAGACTGAGTCCAGTACAGCTAGATGGTGCCTGGCTACCACCACAGACTGCTCTGACCAGGAGCATATTAGAGGGTCCTGGACAGAGCTGGAAAAGGATGTAGAGCACAATTCCACTCTTTTAGCTCAGTGGTGAAGTCACTCCCGAAGTTCACCATTCAGCTAGGGATTGGACAGCCTTATAAAACAAAACAGGACTAATGAGGTACAGCAGTCCGGGGACCAGGACTAGTAGGCAGGATGGGACAGGGAAGGTGGTGAATAGGGAACCCAAGGTTGAGAAGGGACAGTGTTGACATGTAGTGGGGTTGTTAACCATTGTCATAGGGTAATACGTGTACTAACTGTTTAATGAAAAACTATATGTTCTGCAAACTTTCATCTAAGGTACAAAAAGAAAAAAAAAAAGAATTATCTACATGAGACCAAATTGACAGCAGCAACTCAAAAGGTTTGATGGGAAGTCTAGGGGGCAGTGAGTGGAAGATAATGGTGATGGAATAATTTGGAAAAGGATAGTGAAAATAGTAGCACAACTAGAAGAATGTAATTGATGTCACTGATTTGTACATGTGGAGAATTTTGAAATGGTGTAACTTTGGCTATGTATATTCCCCCCCCCCCAAAAAAAAAAACGAAGAGTCCTCCAAGGTCGAGAAGGGAGAGTGTTGACATGTCTTGGGGTTGTTAACTTGTGTCATAAAACAATATGTGTACTGACTGTTTAATGAGAAGCTATTTATTCTGTAAACCTTCATCTAAAGTACAATAGAAGTACATTGAAAAAAAGTATTAAAGAGAGTCTTCTGGTTAGAAAATCAATAACATCAGATAACAACCCAAGAATAGAACACAGGGCAGATTAACCAGATGTCAAGCCAGATAGGGAAGTCACAAAAATAATTGAAAGCTCAAACACTGAAAATATGGAAAGAGATGTCAATATGTAAAAGACAACATTAAAATAAAGAGTGACTAAAAAATGTAGTCATAGATTTTTCATACGGAGAGGATGTCAAACCACTGTAAACAAAGAAAAGACTGGTTTAAAGTTAGAAAAATAGGAGTAAATATTAGGGTAATCAGAAAGGAAACTAACAATCGTACGCATCAAAATAAAAAAGAAAAACGTAAAGACTCAGTAAATACAAAGTCAACAACAGTGAAAAAGATGAAAAGAAAATATATAAAGAAAAACGACTTAGCACATAAAATTTACTGGAACAATGAAACGGTCAGCAACACAGACACAAAAGACATTCAAATGACCACACTGAACTCATACCTATCAATAATTATGCTGAATGTAAATTGACTAAATGCACCAATAAAGAGACAGTGTGTTGCAGAATGGTTTAAAAAAACACAATCCGCTATATGCTGTCTCCAAGAGACACACCTTAGACTTAAAGACACCAACAAACTAAAACTCAAAAGATGGAAAAAAATAAGCAAACAACACCCAGAAAGGAGCAGGGTGGCAATATTAATCTCTGACAAAATAGACATTAAAGTAAAATCCACCACAAAGGATAAGGAAGAACACTATATATTGCTTAAAGGGTCAGTACATTAGGAGGATGTAACTGTAATGGATATTTTCACAGTCAATGACAGGGCTCCAAAATTTATAAAACAAATTAACAGCATTGAAAAGAGAGACAGAGACAGCTCCGCAATAATAGTAGGAGACTTAAACACACTTCTTTTGCTGAAGGACAGAACATGTAGAAAGAAGCTCAATAAAGATACGGAAGATATAAATGCCACAATCCGGCAACTTGATCTCATAGACGTATACTGAACACTCCACCCATCTGCAGACAAGTGTACTTTCTTCTCCAAGGCACGTGGAACATTCTCGAGAATAGACCACATATTAGGTCATAAGGCAAGCCTTAACAGAAACCAAAGTATTGAAGTATTACAAAGCATCTTTTCTGATCATAAAGCCATAAAAGTAGAAGTCAGCAACAGAAAAAGGAAGGAAGAAAAACACATGGAAACTGAACAACACCTTGCTCAAAAACTATTGGGTTATAGAAGAAATTAAGGATGGAATAAAGAAATTCACAGAATCAAATGAGAATGGAAACACATCCTACCAGAACCTTTGGGACACAACAAAAGCAGTGCTCAGAGGTCAGTTTATAGCAATAAATGCACACATCCAAAAAGAAGAAAGGTCCAAAATCACAACATTAACCCTACAACTTGGACATGTAGAAAGAGAGCAGCAAAAGAAGCCCTTGGGCGCCAGAAGAAAGGAAATAATTAGAGCATAAGTAAATAAAATAGAGAATGGAAAAACAATTGAAAGAGTTAACAAGACCAAAAGCTGGTTCTTTGAAAAGATCAACAGAATCGATAAACCACTGGCCAAACTGACAAAAGAAAAACAGAAGAGGAAGCAGATAACCTATATAATAAATGAGATGGGTGATATCGCAACAAACCCTAATTTTTCGTAGTACTATGGTAAAAGAATCATAAGAGAGCACAATGAAAAATAGTACTCTAACAAATTTGAAAACCTAGAGAAAATGGACATATTTCTAGAAACTACCTGCCTACCTAAACTAGCACAAACAGAAGTAGAACAACTGAATAAACCTGTAACAAAAGAAGAGATTGAAAAGGTAATTTAAAAACTCCCTACCAAAAAAAGCCCTGGCCCAGATGGTTTCACTGGGAATTCTACCAGACTTTCAGAAAAGAGTTAACACCACTACCACTAAAGGTATTTCAGAGCATAAAGGATAGAATACTCTCAAAGTCATTCTATGAAACCAGTATAACACTGATACCAAAGCGAGGTAAGGACACCACAAACAAAGAAAATTACAGACCAGTATCCCTCATGAACACTGATGTAAAAATCCTCAACAAAATTCTAGTCAATACAATTCAACAACATATCAAAAAAATAATTCACCACCATCCAGTGGGATTTATACCAGTATGCAGGGATGGTTCAACGTTAGAAAAACAATCAATGTAATCTATCACGTAAGTAAAACAAAAGACAAGAACCACATGATCTTATCAAACTGATGCAGAAAAGGATTTTGACAAAGTCCAACACCCATTCATGATTAAAACTCTCAACAAAATAGGAATAGAAGTGAAATTCCTCAGTATGATTAAGGGCATTTATGCAAATCCAACAACCAGCATCGTCCTAAATGGAGAGACTTTGAAAGTATTCCCTTTGAGAACGGGAACCAGACAAGCATGCCCTTTATCACCACTTCATTCATCATTGTGCTGGAGGTGCTAGCCAGAGCAGTTACGCTAGAAAAAGAAATAAAGGGCATCCAAATTGATAGGGAAAAATTCAAAGTATCTCTATTTGCAGATGATATGATTTTATACACAGAAAACCCCAAAGAATCCTCAAGAAAACTACTGGAGGTAATACAAGATTTCAGCAAAGTTTCAGGATACAAGATAAACATACAAAAATCAATTGGGCCAGCAACATGGTTCTCTAGGCAGAAGCACCATGCCATCCCTCTACAACAAAGATACGAAAAACTAAGCCAAACGTAGAAGACAGCAATCCTGAAATCTTAAACATCAAATGAAGAGAGAAAGAACTCAGCCAAGCACTGAATGGAATAAGAAACTGACCGTGAACAGACACCGAGGAGAGATACATGTAGAGGTCCCCTATCAGCTACTGCAGCACGTATCTACCATCTTGGACTCGTATCAGAGATCAGCGAACAGGGGTACGAGAAAGCAGCTTCACGGAGCTTCCAGCAGGAGAAAGAACAACCGGTAAACAGCGATACACACTTTCCGACCCCCCACCCTTGGTCATCCCCACTCAGCCTCCTCTGCTTCCCGCAGCCACAGTCTCTTGGCCAGGAAGCACCGGCTGCTTGGATTCCACCTGCCCTCACTGGCCAACTCTCTGAGTGCCATCTGTTGGCTGCTGGTGTTGCCTTTTTCCGCTTCTTTTGATTCCTTCCTTACATCTCACCATCTCCCCCTCCTTTTGCTCAAATACCTGGCTCCGTGTGCCATCTTCTTCCTGAGGGGCTGTGGAGCTCCGTTTGAGTGTGGAACTGCTTCCCGGTCCATGCTGTCTCGCTGCTGGGATCCCGGGGCTATTTTTGTTTGTTTTCAATTGTTTGTTTTCTTTTTCTTTTCTTGAGTTGGGAGCCCATTCTGGCCGGGCGGTGCTGTGCTGCTTGGGACCTACCCCCTAAGCTTATGCAGACGTGCAGAGGGATCCCTGAGCGCATTTCTTTCTTCGTGTTTTTTTTTTTTCCCGTTTTTTTTGGGGGGGTGGGTTCTTTTTTTAAAATTTGTTTTGTTTTCTTCCCTCTTTTTCCCTTTTTGTCTTTCTTCATTACTCACTTTCTTGTCTGTCTATACCTTCCTTCTCTTCCTTTCTCCTGGATACCTGGTGCGCTGAATACCTCTATGCCTCCTAGCCAGGCTGTATTTCAACACCTGGGAACAACTTCCCCAGACCTTGTAGCCGCGCCGGTTGGATCCCTGGAAGCTTTGCTGTTCTTTTTTCTTTCTAGTTTTTATTTATTCATTCTTTTCTTTTTTCTTCTACTGTTTGTTTTTCTCCATTTCATAGTCTCTCATCTCTCCACTCCAAAGGCAGTCTCCCCTAGCACTCTATTTGTATGTTTTTGGCTCCTGTTCCTCTCTCCTCTCTCCCATACCTATCTTAGCTCCACACGTCACAATCTCCCCCCTCCATCCTGCCTACCTGCGCCGTGGACTTAACATCACACCACCAAGCAGCACAGGCATGGCCTACCAAAACCTGCCCTGCACTGATTACCGACGTGCCCTGGTGGTTGTAGTAGGTGCCACAAACAACCCATCCCAGCAATTCCTCTTCAGCTAGACCTACCCTGCTGTACCATATCTGAGTGACTTACCCTGCCAATCGGAGAAGGAGGTGAAAAGTACCATGCCTACAGATGAGCAAACAACCACAAACAAGCAGCCCGCCTGCTCAGACATAGCCAAATGAAAAGGATAAACAAATCTATAGTCAATAAACGAGAAAAATAACTACTGAATGCCCCGAAGACAGGAGACAATATGAAAACATTTACAAAAACAGGGAAGGATGGTTCTAGTAGGTGTCCAAAATAAAACACCAGATGACTTTCCAGTAGAAGAAAAAGGCACTAGAACTACCTGATAGGGAATTCAAATCTCTAATACTAAGAATTATCCAAGAGTTGAAGCAAAAAGCAGACAAAAATGAGGAAAAAATAGAAAATACAAAAAAATGGAAGGATTTAGGAACACAATGCAGGAACAAAATGCCAAAATAAATTCACAACTAGAAATTATACAGAAACAACAATTAGAAATCCAAAAGATAAACAACAAGATTTCATAAATGGACGGTGTCATAGAAGGGCTGAGGAGCAGATTTGAAACGGTGGAAGACAGGATCAATGGAATTGAAGACAAACACTTGGATACAACTCTGTTTAAGGAAAGAATTGGAAAAAAGAACGAAGAAAAATGAGGCGACCCTGAGAATTATGTGGGATACAATCAAAAGTAAAAATCTGTGAGTGATCAAAGTTGCAGAACGGGAAGAAAACAGAAAACACAGAGGATCATTGAAGCACTGCTGAGAGAAAACTTCCCCAGTATCATGAAAGATGAAAAGCTGACCATCCATGAAGCTCAACAAACCCCATATAGGATAGACCCCAAAAGAAAATCACAAGGCATATCATAATTACACTCGGTAAATCCGAAGACAAAGAATTCTGAGAGCAGCTCGAGAAAAACAAAAAGTCATGTACAGCAGAGGAGAAACAATAAGACTAAGCTCGGATTATTTGGCAGAAACCATGCAGGCAAGAAGGCAACGGAATGACATATA
Source organism: Trichechus manatus latirostris (assembly GCF_000243295.1). NCBI lineage: Eukaryota > Metazoa > Chordata > Mammalia > Sirenia > Trichechidae > Trichechus > Trichechus manatus. The sequence continues at coordinate 5,469,733 of NW_004444093.1, read as the reverse complement.
AAACCTTGAAAGAAAAAAATTGCCAACCAAGAATAATATATCCTGCAAAACTCTCGTTCAGATATAATGGTGAAATAAGGTCATTTCCAGATAAACAAATTAAGGGAGTGTGTAAAAACCAAACCAAACTTACGAGACTTATTAAAGGAAGTCCTTCGATCTGAGAACAAACAATATCAAGACCACAGGCAGAATATAGGACACACAAGTGTACTAGTCAGATACCAACCTAGGAAATGAACTCTTAAGGACTATGCAAAACCAAAATAATTACAAAAGGGAACCAG
>NW_004444093.1:5437214-5468139 GCF_000243295.1 Trichechus manatus latirostris | reverse complement strand
ATTGACAACAGCAACTCAAAAGGTTTGATGGGAATCCTAGGGGATAGTGAGTTGAAGATAATGGTGATGGAATAATTTGGAAAAGATTAATGAGAATAGCAGCACAACTGGAAGAATGTAATCGATGTCACTGAATTGTACATGTAGAAACTTTCAAAGTGATGTAACTTTGGCTATGTATATTTTCACCAAAAAAAGGTCCTCAGTGTCGAGAAGGGAGAGTGTTGACATGTCGTGGGATTGTTAACCAATGTCATAAAACAATATGTGTAAAGTTAAAAAAAAAAAATCAATTTGATTCCTTTACAGCAACAAAGAGAACCTTGAAGAGGAAATCACCAAATCAATACCATTTACAATAGCCCCCAAGAAGATAAAATACTTAGGAATAAATCTAACCAGAGACGTCGAAGACCTATACAGTGAAAACTTTAAGACACTACTGCAAGAAACCATAAGAGACCAGCAGAAGTGGAAAAACATACCTTGCTCATGGATAGGAAGATTCAAGATTGTGAAATTGTCAGTTCTACCCAAAGCCATCTGCAGATACAGTGCAATCCTGATTCAGATACCACCGGCATTTTTTTAGGAGATGGAGAAAAGAATCACCAACTTCGTATGGAAAGGGAAGAGTCCCTGAATAAGTAAAGCATTACTGAAGAAAAAGAACAAAGTGGGAGGTCTCACACTACCTGATCTTAGAACCTGTTATACCCCCACTGTGGTCAGAACAGCCTGGTACTGGTACAACAACAGATACATAGACCAATGGAACAGAATTGAGATTCCAGATGTAAATTCATATACCTATGAGCAGCTGATATTTCACAAAAGCCCAAAGTCTGTTAATTGGGGAAAAGATGATCTCTTTAAGAAATGGTGTTGGCGTAACTGGATATCATTCTGCAGAAAACTGAAACAAGACCCATACCTCACACCATGCACAAAAAGAAACCCAAGATGAATTGAAGACCTAAATATAAAATCTAAAACGATAAAGATCATGGAAGAAAAAATAGGGACAACACTAGGATGCCTAATACATGGTACAGACAGAATACAAATGTTAAGTAACAATGCACAAACACCAAAAGAGAAACTACGTAACTGGGAGCTCCTAAAAGTCAAAGAGTTATGCTCATCAGAAGACTTCACCAAAAGAGTAAAAAGACAACCTACAGACTGGAAAAAAAATGTTTAACTACGACAGATCTGATCAGCATCTAATTTCTGAAATCTATAAGATACTGTAAAACCTCAACAACAAAAAGACAAATAACTCAATTAAAAATATGGGCAAAGGTTGTGAACAGGCACTTTGCCAAAGAAGACATCAGGCGGCTAACAGACACATGAAGAAATGCTCATGATCGTTAGCTGTTAGAGAAATGCAAATCAACTGCAGTGAGGTACCATCTCACCCCAACAAGACTAGCATTAATCCAAAAAACACAAAACAATAAATGTTGGAGAAGTTGTGGAGAGACTGGAACTACTCATACAGTGTTAGTGTGAATGTAAAATGGTACAGCCACTTTGGAAATCAATTTGGGTCTTCTTTAAAAAGCTAGAAATAGAAGTATCATTCGATCCTGCTATCCCGCTCCTTGGAATATATCCTAGAGAAATAAGAGCCGTCACATGAATAGATATACATACACCCATGTTCACTGCAGTGCTGTTCACAATACCGAAAAGATGGAAACAACCTAGGTGCCTATCAACAGATGAATGGATAAACAAATTATGGTATATTCACATAATGGAATACTATGCAACGATAAAGAACCACATTGAACCCGTGAAACATAACATGGAGGAAGCTGGAAGGCATTATGCTGAGTGAACTTAGATGCAAAAGGACAAATATGGTGTAAGACTAGTAGTATAAGAACTCAAGGTGTAAACACATTGTTTGATGGTTAGGAGGGTGGGGATGGAAGGAGAGGGATATTGACTAACTAGATAGTAGACAAGGATTATCTTAGGTAAAGGGAAGGACAGCACACACTACAGGGGAAAATCAGCACAACTAGACTAAACCAAAGCTAAGAAGTTTCCTGAATACAGCCAAACACTTTGAGGGACTGAATAGCTGGGCGGGGGGGGCGTTGGGAGCCATGATTTTAGGGAACATCTAGGTCATTTGGCATAACAAAGTTTATTAAGAAAATATTCTGCATCCTTCTTTGGTCAGTGCTGTCTGGGATGTTAAAAGCTAGTGAGCAGCTATCTAAGATGCATCATTTGGTCCCAACCCACCTAGAGCAAAGGAGAATGAAGAGCACCAAAGACGCAAGGTAAGTATTAGCCCAAGAGACAGGAAGGGCCACATAAACCAGAGACTTCATCTGCCTGAGACCAGAAGAACTAGATGGTTCCTGGCTACCACCAGTGACTGCCCTGCCAGGGAACACAACAGAGGGTCCCTGACAGAGCAGGAGAAAAGTGGGGTGCAGAACTCAAATTGTAGTAAAATGACTAGACTTAATGGTTTGATTAAAACTGGAAGGATCCTTGAAGACATGGCGCCCAGACTCTCTGTTAGCCCAAAACGAAAACCATTCCTGAGGTCAACTCTTCAGACAAAGATTAGACTGTAGTATGTCTATGAGGCAGTCCTACTCTGTTGTATAGTCACTATGAGTCAGAATCGACGGCAACGGGGCAATGGGATGGGCTATAAAATGATACTCGTGAAGAGTGTCACAGTATAGGAAGAGCAGTTAGGGTCAGATAACTTATGTATAAATTTTTGCATGAGAGACAAACTTGAATTATAAACTTTTACTTAAAGCACAATTATAAAAGAAAATGTATCAAGGACCTAAATGTATGAACTGAAACTGTAAAATTCTTAGAAGAAAATATAAGGGCGAAGCTAGGGGACCTAGTTTTTTTTTAATTTTTTTCCCATAAAAAAAGTGTATACATATGTTGTTATGGAACTTTGATTATTCTCCCCGTAGTGTGACAGCACACTCCTCCTTTCCACCCCTGATTCCCCACGTCCATTCAACCATCAGCTAACCCTCTCTGCCTTCCCGTCTCACCTTTGGACGGAAGCTGCCCCTTTGGTCTCTTGTATCTACTTGAGCTAAGAGGCACACTCCTCACGAGTATCACTTTATGTCTCACAGTCGAGTTCAATCCCTGTCTGAAGAGTTGGCCTCGGAAGTTGTTTTAGTTCTGGGCTGATAGAGAAACCAGGGGCCATGCTTTCCGGGGTTCCTCCAGTCTCAGACTTGTCTTCTTACTAGAATTTGAGTTCTGCACCCCACCTTTCTCCTGTCCATCCGGGACTCTCTGTTGTGTTCCCTGTCAGTGTGGTCATTGGATGTAGCCGGGCACCATCTGGTTCTTCTGGTCTCAGGTTGATGAAATCTCTGTTTTATGTGGCCCTTTCTGTATCTGGGCTAATACTTTATTTGTGTCTTTGGTGTTCTTCATTCTCCTTTACTCCAGGTAGTTGGGACCAATTGATGCATCTTAGATGGCCGCTTGCAAGGTTTTAAGACCCCAGACACCACTTATCAAAGTAGGATGCAGAACATTTTCTTAATAAGCTTTGTTATGCCAATTGACCTAGATGTCCCGTGAAAGCATGGTCCCCAGACCCCTAACCCTGCTGGTCTATCCCTCAAGTGGTTGATTGTATTCAGGAAACTTCTTAGCTTTGGTTTAGTCCAGTTGTGCTGATTTCCCGTGTAGTGTGTGCTGCCCTTTCCTTCACCTAAGATAATTCTTATCTACTATCTAGTTAGTAAATAACCCTCACCCTCCCTCCCCACCCTGATAACCATCAAAGAGTGTTTTCTTCTGTGTTTAAACCTTTTCTTGAGTTCTTTAATAGCAGTCTTATACAATATTTGTCCTTCTTTAACTGACTAAATTCACTCAGTGTAATGAGTTCCTGCTTACTACAGGTTATAAGACGTTTCACAGCTTCATCGTTGTTCTTTATTGTTGCAGAGTGTTCCATTATGTGGATGTAGGATAATTTGTTTATCCATTCATCTTTTGAAGAGCACCTAGGTTGTTTCCATCTTTTTGCTATTGTGAACAGTGCTGCAGTGAACATGGGTGTGCATATATCTATTTGTGTGACAGCTCTTATTTCTCTAGGATATATTCCACAGAGCGGGATAGCTAGATCATATGCTGCTTGTATTTCTAGCTTTTTAAGGAAGTGCCAAATGTCCAAAGTGGTTGTACCATTTTACATTCCCACCAACAGTGTATAAGTGTTCCAGTCTCTCCACAACCTCTCCAGCATTTATTATTTTGTGTGTTTTGGATTAATGCTAGCCTTGCTGGGATGAGATGATATCTCATTGTAGTTTTGAACCACATTTCTCTAATGGCTAATGATCATGAGCATTTCTTCATGTGTCTGTTAGCTGCCTGAATATCTTCTTTGGCAAAGTGCCTGTTCATATCCTTTGGCCGTTTGTTAACTGGGTTATTTGTCTTTTTGTTGTTGAGGTTTTGTAGTATCTTGTAGATTTTTAAGATTAGATGCTTATCGCATTTGTCGTAGCCAAAAAAATTTTCCCAGTCTGTAGGTTGTCTTTTTATTCTTTTGGTGTAGTCTTTTGATGAGCAGAAGTGTTTGATTTTTTTTGGAGCTTGCATTCATCCAATCTCTCTTCTGGTGGTTGTGCATTGTTACTTATGGTTCGTATTGTGTTTTTGCCATGTATTAGGGCTCCTAGTGTTGTCCCTATTTTTTCATCCATGATATTTATCATTTTTGATTTTATATTTAAGTCTTTGATCCATTTTGAGTTAGTGTTTGTGCGTGGTGTGAGGTATGGGTCTTGCTTCAGTTTTTTGCAGATGGATATCCAGTTATGCCAGTACCATTTGTTAAAGAGACTGTCTTTTCCCCAATTAACGGACTTTGGGCCTTTGTCAAATAGCAGCTGCTCACAGGTGTATGAATTTACATCTGGAATCTCAGTTCTGTTCCATTGGTCTGTGTATCTGTTATACAAGTACCAGGCTGTTTTGACTACTGTGGCAGTATAATAAGTTCTAAAGTCAGATAGTGTGGGGCCTCCCACTTTGTTGTTGTTCTTCAGCAGTGCTTTACTTTTATGGGGCTTCCTCCGTTTCCATATGAAGTTGGTGATTCTTTTCTCCATCTCATTAAAAAATGCCAGTGGAATTTGGATCGGGATTGCATTATATCTGTAGTTCACTTTGGGTAGAATTGATATTTTCACTATGTTAATTCTACCTATCCATGAGCAAGTTATATTTTTCCACTTATGCAAGTCTCTTTTGGCTTCTTGCAGTAGTGTCTTGTAGTTCTTATTGTATAGATCTTTTTAGTCTCTGGTTAGATTTATTTCTAAGTATTTTATCTTCTTGGGGGCTATTTAAATGGTATTGATTTGATGATTTCTTCTTCAACGTTCTCTTTGTTGTTGTAAAGGAATCCAACTGATTTTTTTTATGTTTATCTTGTATGCTGAAACCCTCTCTTAGTTCCAGTAGTTTTCTTGTAGATTCTTTGGGGTTTTCTGTGTATAAGATCATATCATCTACAAATAGAGATACCTTGACTTCTTTCCTACCAATTTGGGTGCTGTTTATTTCTTTTTCTAGCCCAGTTGTTCTGGCTAGGACGTTCAACACAATGGTGAATAAGAGTGGTGACAAAGGGCATCCTTGTCTGGTTCCCGTTCTCAAGGTGAATGCTTTCAAAGCCTCTCCATTAAGGATGATGTTGGCTCTTGCATTTGTATGAATGCCCTTTATTATATCAAGGAATTTGGGGCCTAGTTTTTAACTGTGGGCTGTCAGGTATGACAACAAAAGCACAAGCAGCAAAAATCAAAATAGATGAAAGAGGCCTTTTTAAAAAATGAAATACTTTTGTTCATTAAAAGACTATCAACAAAGTGAAAAGACAGACTACAATACTTACATGCAAATAATGTTTGCCTTCTTTGTCTGTTTGCCACCTGTGCTTTCCACCTACCAGGTATTTTTGTAAGCACCACTATGCCAATTTTTTTTTACTTGTTGCTGTAAAAAAATGAGTATACTCTGCTTAAAAAATACTTCCCAAGGGGTAGGCATGGTAGGCAAACAAATGTAGAAGGTGAGCGTTATTTACATAAACATACAGTACAGATTGGGAAAAAATTTTAGGAACCATATATCCAATAAGCGTCTATTATACAAGATATGTAGAATACTTCTACAACTTGAAAACAAAGAAATAACCCAATTATAAAATGGTCAATGGACTTGAATAGACATGTCCAAAGAGGACATTCAGATTGCCACCAAGCACTTGAGAAAATGTTCAGTGTCATTAGCTACCAGAAAGAAGTCAAAACCACAGTGAGATACCATTTCATTCCCCTAGGATGGCTAAGATAAAAAGCAGTAAATAACAAATGTTGACGAGGATGTGGGGAAATTGGAACCCTTATCCATTGCTGGTAATGGGGAAATTGGAACCCTTATTCATTTTTGGTGGGAATGCAAAATAGTATAGCCGTTCTGGAAAGCAGTATGGGGGTTCCTCAGAAAACTAAAGATAGAACTACCCTATGAGCCAGCGGTTCCACTCCTAGCATACCCAAAAGACTTGGATGCAGAGACTCTTAACAGATACTTGTACACCAGTGTTAATTGTAGCACTATTCACAATAGCTAAAAGGTAGAACAACCTAAATGCCCGTAACAGATGAATGGAGAAACAAAATTTGGTGTACTAGGTTATCACATATGTAGTGGAATGCTACTCAGCAAATGGAAGAAATGAAGTCTTGATACATGCTACAATATGGATGGAGCTTGAAGACATTATACTGAGTGGAATAAGTCAGTCACGAAAGGACAAGTATTGTATGACTTCACTTATATAAAAAGACAAGAAACGGCAAATGTATAGAGACCAAAGCTTATTAGCGGTTACCAGGGGCGGGAGGGAGGGGGAGAAGAGAGGGTTAACAGTGCTGGAAAAATTGCATTGATTATGGTAGGGTGATACAGCCAATGGCAAAAGTCGTGATATAGATATATGTACAACAACGACCAAAAAAGAAGAGTGCTGTTGAGGCTGCCTGTGTACACCTACATACCTTATGGGATTTGGTTTCTTGGTTTGGAGGTTTAGGGGTTGTGATTTCCTGGGGCATCCCAGTTAATTGGCCTAATAACGTGTTTAGTGCTTTTTTTCCTAGTGCCTGAGTTCTTAAAAGCTCGCAAGCAGCTATCCAAGGTACACTTGGTCTCTGTTTGTCGTGGAGCAACAGAGGAAGAGAAGGAGAGTCAGGAATAGGAGGAGATAATGGAATGTGTGGGTGATTGCCTCTGTGCACAACTGTCTCCTTTGCCATGAGACCAGAAGAACCAAATGGTGCCCATCTACCATTACTGAATGTATTGGTCAAAAATTCTGTATAAGAGTCCTGATCAAAAGAGAAAATACAGAACAGAATTTCAAATTCTCATGGACTCCAGACTTTCTGGAGCCACGGAGGGTGGATAAACAGCTGAAACTATTGCCCTGAGATAATGTAAACCATAGCCCATTTGTGCTCAGTTATTTTCTCCTTTGAATTTTTTGTTGATTCCATGTGTTTTCATTAATGGAAGCATGCTGAATCAAGTGTGTCTGAATTTTGGGTAGGTAGTATGGGTTTTTTTTTTTTCCTTGCCCCTCCCACAAGCCTACCCTAAGTATTTAGTGGTACGTATGAAGTACCACTAATTATACCCCAGAGCGCCCACTGGGGTCTCTTGGTACATATAAGTAAGATTTTTCAAAATTTCTATTTTTCATACCAAAAAATTCAGGCACTACAAGTAGCCTGTAAAAACAGTAATTTGTGGCGCATGCCCGTTTCTTTGGTTTCAAACAGTCATAAAGGCCCCTGCCTTTTGGCAGCATGCAGTTTGTCAGTGGTATAGCAAAACACCCACTGCTGTCGAGTCAATTCCGATTCGTAGTGACCCTGTAGGACAGAGTAGAGCTGTCCCTTAGGGTTTCCAAGGCTATAAATATTTTACGGAAGCAGACTGCCACATCTTTCTCCCACGGAGTGGCTGGTGGGTTTGAACCACTGACCTTTTGATTAGCAGCTGAGCACTTTAACCACTGCACTACCAGGGCTTCTCGGTGGTGCAGCAGCTGCCCAATAAACTTTCAGAGGCAGAAAAAGTAGTTGGTCCCTAGAGGTACCCATGAGCATTAAACCAAAAGATATCCCCTAAAGTCTTCTTGAAACCAAACAATAGTTTAGCTTAACTAGTAAAGAACATCTGCCTTGAGTATTATGCACTTTTAAGAACTGCCTGTATGAGATGAAAGTGACAATATCAACTCAAAGATTAAATAGGTAGGAACTATAGGGGGCAGTGAGTTTATGTTAATGGAGGAGGAGTAACTCGGAAAAGGAGAGTTCGGATTGTTGCGCAACTCAGTGTTATCAGTGTCACCAAATTGTACATGCAGAAACATGTAGAATTGGTGTATGTTTTGCTTTGTGTATTTTCAACAACGACAAAAAAGACAACCCAATCTATAAATGGTGAGAGGACTCTTAACAGGCATTTCACTAAAGAGGATATTCTAATGGCCAACAAGCGCAGAAAAAGATGCTTAAAGTCGTTAGCCATTGTTGTTAGTTGCTGTTGAGTCACTTCTGACTCATGGCGACCCCATGTGTGCAGAGCTGAACTACTCTATAGGGTTTTCAAGGTTGTGACCTTTGGGAAGCAGATCACAAGGTCTGTCTTCGTAGGTGCCTCTGGGTGGGTTCAAACCACCTACCTTCTGGCTAGTAGTCCAGCGCTGAATCGTTTACACCACCCAGGGATCTTAGGGAGATGTAAATCAAAACCACAGTTAAATACCATCTCGCCCTATTAGTTAGAATGGTAGTGATCAAAAAAACTAAAAACAGTAGATGTGGACAGGGTTGTGGAGAAACTGGAACTCTCCTCCATTGCTGGGGGCAATGTAAAATGATATAGCTACTGCAGAAGACAGTTTGGTGGTTCCTCACCTCATATTAAATCCTTTTACTGTCTCTACTAAGTTTTTATTTCCTTTTAAGGCAGAAGCAGAGTAAACACTGAAGTGTTATATAACAATTTTTAAAAATTTTATTGTGCTGAAATATATGTAACAATAAGTTTTCCATTTTAACTATATTTAACTGTACAATTCAGCAGCTTTAATTACAGTCACCAGGTTGTGCTACAAAGGTTTTTTTAATCACCCCAAACAGAAACTTAGTACTTTTTTTTCTTTTTATTAATGTTTTATTGTGTTTAAGGTGAAAGTTTACACAGCAGATTAGGTTCCCATTTAACAGTTTCTACACAAGTTATTCAGTGATACTGGTTATGTTTTTCACAATATGTTGTTAGTCTCATTCATTCCATTCTGATGATACCATTTCCAGTACTCTAGTTTCCCTGCTGCTTTACCTTCTCATTTTCCTTTAGAGTAATTTTTGACCATTTGGTCTCCTTATTTTATGAGCCAATCTGTTATTTAGCTAAAAGGTGACATCAAGGAATAATTTCAGTTTAGGATTTAAAGTGTATCTCAGGGTGATAGTCTCAGGGAGTCCTCTAGTCTCAGTCCTGTAAGTCTGAACTTTTCAAGAATTTGGATTCTGTTCCACATTTCTCTCCTGTTCTGTCAGGATCCATCTATTGTGGCCCTGATCAGAACAGTTGGTGGTGGTAGCTGAGCACCATCTAGTTTTTCTAGTCTCAGGGTAGATGAGACCATGGTCATGTCGACTATTAGTGAAACTTAGTACTTTTTCAACAATAACCTCCCCTTCCTCCCTCCGCCTAGCTCCTGGTAACCTCTAATAAACTTTGGTCTTCTATGCGTTTACCTATCCTAGGTATTTCATATAAGTGGGATCATACAATGTTTGTCCTTTTCTGTCTGACTCATTTCACTCAGCATAATGTTTTCAAAGGTTTATCCATGTCATAACAGGTATTGGAACTTCATTTCTCTTTTCTATGGCTGAATAATATTCCATTGTATGGCTGTGCCACGTTTTGTTTATCCATTCATCTGTTGATAGACACTTAGGTTGTTTCTACCTTTTGGCTATTGTGACTATAACTTAATTTTTTTTTTTAAATTGTGCTTTAAGTGAAAGTTTACAGTTCAAGTTAGTTTCTCATACAAAAATTTATACACGCATTGTTATGTGACCCTAGTTGCTCTCCCTATAATGTGACAGCACACTCCTCCTTTCCACCCCGGATTTCCTGTGTCCATTCAGCCAGCTCCTGTCCCTTTTTGCCTTCTCATCTCGCCTCCAGACAGGAGCTGCCCATTTAGTCTCATGTAGCTACTGGAGCTAAGAAGCACACTCTTCACAAGTATCATTTTATGCTTATAGTCCAGTCTAATCTATGTCTGAAGAGTTGACTTCAGGAATGGTTTCAGTATAAGTATAGTTTGTAAGTTGAGATTTATAATAAATACTTGAAGAGACAACTGGGGAAAACAGTTACTAACTATCATAATGGGCAGAGAAATTTGGAAATAACGTTATGAATGACAGATGCAGTCTTAGGTCAGCCCCGGCATCTTATTTATTTCTGAATTGATCTTTGTTGAATGGTCTTATTTAGCCTTTACCTTGCCATTTTGGGGGTAGTCTTCAGTAAGACACACACCAAGAGAAATTTCATTCCAAGGAGGACTGCATAAAAGCAGCTTTGCAGGGAAGCACACGTTAATATGTCAGTGGCTATAATATATTTGAATGTGCTTTTTATTATAACTTAAAAAAAAATAGAATTTAAAAACTGAAACCCCGGTCAGACATTTGTTGGACCCTTTACGCACCTCCCTAGAGCTCTGTGGGTCTCCAGAACAATCTGGAAACTACTTCCAAAATGAAACACCTGCCTAGATTTGTCTTCCTTTGATGAACAGACCAGCCCTAGCGGGTGCCTGTCCTCTATGGCAGTGCATAGAATTTCTCCCACCTTGCAGTTTCAAGTAGACACTAAAAGATACTCAGAGCTGTGTTTCCTTCTCCCAGTGACTGCCCACAGAGTAGGGAGAACGATCAGCCAGAGACATTATGCTTCTTGTGGGAGGTGGCATGGTGAGGGAGGTCTCTAAGTGACAGGAGTTCAATCCCAAGTAGATTTGAGCAGAGACAGGTTTTTTTCTAAATACACCTTTTTGTGTGACTTTAACGTTATCAAAGAGTCAAGTGTCCCTTCCGTCCTGTTGAGGTTGGTAGCTAATTTGAAAAAGGAAGAAAGGCTGCTGTATGCTCAGAGCTACTTCCGATGAGTCTCTTGCTGGCTGAGGCGAAGTGCACTGGGCTCACTAGCGGCACCTTGTGTCTTCAGCATGCTTGGCTTTAAGTGTGGGCCCTGCAAGAGAGTTTGCAGGTTGCTTTGGATAGGACAGTGCCTATGATTTAATGTAAACTTTCTTTTTCTTTAGTTTGCAGAGAAAATGCTGACTTGTCCTCTCTCCCCATCCTTGCAGGTTGGTGACATTGTGAAAGTCACAAGGATGAATATAAATGGCCAGTGGGAAGGCGAGGTGAATGGGCGTAAAGGGCTTTTCCCCTTTACACACGTCAAAATCATTGACCCTCAAAACCCAGATGAAAATGAGTGATTGCTGCTGCCCGGTACCTGCTGCTTCGTGTTCTGCCTGTCATAGTCTCCTTTGAAGTGGGAATGCATTCTCTCTCATGGGCAAGTGCCGCTGCATCATAGCACCCACTCTGCAGACGGATGTCTCACGCACATTTGGAATGCACACAGCAGGCTGCCTCCTGGCGTTTGTATCATAGTTGTATTGTCAACAAGTAGCCAATTTTAGAATTCTTTTGGGTCATAAACTGGAAATCCTGGTGGAAGCACACAAGTGGAGAGACGTTGACAAGGAAAAGGTCTTCCTTCTCATCACTACCCTGTTTTTACTGTGACCAGTGCTGTCGTGTTCATCAGTGGAAATTTGAGGCTACTCCACAAAGCAGGGCTCAACCGCCATCTTCTTTTTCCTTTGGAGAACAGAGGAAGTGAACCTTAAAGAAGAGAGAATTCTGTTCTAAACTCCCCAAATCCGGCTTTTCTTTTGGTTTGGTTTGGTTTTGGAAGACTAGTTAATTAGGCTTGTGTGTTTTGAACAGGCTTATAAGTAGCAGGTTGAATTTTTGTGATATCATAAGGAATGACATGTGCCTCTGAGCTTCTGGAATGAAGCTGCTGTAACTAAAGGGGTATGAAGAGAATGGCCCTGAAGCGGGTCCTTTATTGTCTTGGTGTTGTTGATAGTACCTTGTTTTGCCAAATAGCAAACAAAACAATAATCGGTAGTCATGGCATGCCAGCGTGTGTGGACAGCCTCTTGGATTACATGTTCCCTAAAGGCATCAAGTGGGGGGGATGGGGGTGGTGATTGGGCAGCTTTGCTTACCTTGTTTGCCAGTGACAGAGGAGTTTTCTGTCCAGCTTTCCAGTGAATGCGTTCTTTTAAGGTGTATTGTGGGACTTAAAATTTCTTGAAAAAGTGAGGTTGTTGAAAGAATCATTGCGTTAAGTTCAGCTCCCTGAGATCTGGTTTTCCCTGCCAGGCCTAGGCTTGCCAGGCTGCCAGAGAAGGTGGTGCTGCTGATCCTGGTTCTGCAGTCCATGTCCACCATGTTCTCAAGCAAGGAAAAACAAGCTCTGGAAATTGGTCAGTGCATTTGATGTTGAATGTTTTGGTGACTAGAGTGACCATTAACCATTTACCAATTTGGTGTAAAACATCGCCCTGTTAGCTCAAAGAGGCCTGCTCATACAGGCCAGCATGTACAAACGTTTGGCCACGCCCTCATCTACTACACAAAGCAGACTAGGATTCTGGAACCTCTGTGTAGTCCAGTCTGCTCTGGCTTCTGAACACTGGTGAAGATAAGCATCAGCTCAGAGTAAGACCGAGAATTGTAGCAGCAACCTAAGGAGGAACTTGGTACCATTTACTGAGCGTCTGCTGTAGCCATGGCCCTATTGTTGGAGGCTCTTGAGGTATAGAGCATATTCTGGTGACAGAACCACAAACAACCAATTTTCAATTTCTCTTTAAATCAGTATTCCACTGGGCCACGTTAAAGAACCTTGGGAGTGCTCCTGTGACAAAATTAATGGTTAGTTGAAAAAAAATATCACCTTGGCCGTAGATTTCCTGGAAAATGCTTAGTAATCAGCCCTTGCTGCCCAGTAAGAACTGTGGCCGCCTCTTGCTCTGATGATGCGTGTTTGCAACACTGCTTCTTGTGAGCTCGGCCTGCTCTGAGCTAAGCCCAACCCGAGTCCCCACACAAGAACTACACTTGCCCTATAGCCATTGAACAGATTCCACCCTGCCCTTATCAGCATCTGCGCCTAAGTGGGATGTTCAGTAGAAGGTGGAACGTCTTGCCTTGTTTAAAGAGAGCACAAACCCTCAGGCTTTTTTAAGCCAAGTTGAGCTGAGGGGCTTCACACATTTTGATGTTGACACTGAAGTTGGCTCAGCACACAAGAAATGCATAGCAACTTTAGAAAGCAAGGTTTCGTTTCAGCCATGTCTACGAGGCCCACCTTCAGAGTCAAACCCTTCCCTAAACCTAGGGTCAGTCCCAAAGTGAGTCAGCTCGTGGCTGCAGCCCATGAGAATGTTTCCGGGACTGCCCAGGAGGTTCATCCCAGAATCAGAGTTCTGAACTCTTGAGAAAAGTGCCAAAAGTAGTAACTTTAGATTTGGAACTGCATCAGTTTTTAATCAGGCCAGGAGATTTTCTTTTTCACACTAAATGTGAAAAGCAGCACCACTGCCTTGGCATTGTAGCCAGATCCCCACCTGCCTTGGAACCATCAGTGCTTCTCAAAACAACATGAATATGACCTGGAGGAGCTGCCTCTATCCCGGGGTTTTCCCTTTTATGACTGTTCATGATGCTGTTTGCTCTGCTCTACTGTGTGTCATTTAAGAAAATATTTGGCTGTTAAATTAACTGTCACTCTGATTTTTTACTTGGGACGGAAACAAATTATGTACTAAAGGGCATTGACAATTTGAATCAAACTCTGGGAAGGACCTCTCTCACACTGGAGTCTTCCTGGTCTCTTCTGAGCTATGTGGTTCCACTAGATGGCATCATAACCAAGAGGAGGACCCACTGAGTAGCTGCCGCTTGACGACTTGGATCTTCCAGACTAGAGCCCTTCTGTGCTGGAAAGCTGACAGGCAGGAAAGCCAGAGGCCGTCCTTTGGAGCTCAAGCACACGGCACCGCGCTGCGCTTCCTGCACAGCTGTTTACAGACAAGGCAGACCCAAGGCGCTGGCCACCGCCCTTGTCGTGTTTGCTCAGAGGAATATGAACGTCTGTTTTTCAAAAAGGATGAGGTGTTTTTGTGCCAGGTGTTTATAATTTAATCCTTTAATACTGTGTTCATTAACCTCTTAAAATGAGTGAATTCTCGATTGTTTTAACACAGGACCTAAGACTAATGCTTTCTGTGGACACCACTGAGCTGTGCCTGAGTGTCCACCCTCTGGGACTGGAGAACTGTGTCCCTGGTAACTGCTGTCAGTGTGGACACTGAGCTGGCTGTATATTCTGTAGGAGTAGAAGGACGGTTCCCTGGGACAGGATCATCTCTGCAGGAGGAACAGTGGCCTTGCTTCTGAGATGGTCTTCACTGTGTTTTCAAACACCATCACCACCCCAAAACTCTTTTGACCTGTAACTTAAAGACCATAAACTTCAGGCAATAATATTTTCTGTGTTAAGCTGTTAAAATTATTTTTGGGGATCATAGCTTGTTTTATTTTGTGCTATAAAGTTAACAGTATTAAATGACTTATATTCTTAGAATACATCAAGTGTCTTTTCTTAGCAGATCAGTGCCTTTTTATTTTTGTGTTCCATTTTGCATAAACTGGTCCCAGCATCAAAACCTTTGTTTTCCATGGCCTGTTTGTACATTGTCTCAATAAAACTTGCATCAGCTGGCGGCGGTGGCCGCGGCTTTGGTGTTTCAGTGTCTCCTCGGTGCTGTGTGGAGACACTCAGTCCCCACCAGCCTCCAGACTCTTCCAAGCATTAGGCCGTCCTGGGACAGCTGGTGCTTCTTGGAGGATGGTGTTCTGAGGCCCAGCCTTGCCACTGCTGATAACGAAATACAGTGGGATCTTGCGTGGACCCTTTCCCCACTCAGGCACCCGGAGGACCACACTTACCCTCCCTACAAAAACAGCAGCAGCTGGTTCCCAGCCCTGGAGCACAGTGGCTGCTGTAGGGGATCTTGGTACTTGGCCTTGGCCTTCTGGGGCTTGAGGATGAGGCAGAAATTCCCACATTTTGCACCACCAAGGAGAGCTTGGGTTGTTTTCCTTCTAGGCTCCCATATCTGAAGTCTTTTGTAAAATGTTTGTTTGGCATGAGCTAACGAGTTGAATGGTTTCGAGTAAAAGTCATGGAAAGTGAGCAGCCTCATCCCAGGTTACGGCGTGATAACTGTCCGACTTCATCTTTTTCTGATCAAGTCTGTATACAGCCCTACTGTTGAACTCTGGAGGACCTTCAAGTGGTATCTCAGCTTGCGAAGAGGGTACTGGGGGGCCTGCTGAGGGCCTCATATTGACACCCTTGTCCAGAGCCTTTTCCCACCACTGTCCCCAGCTCTCAGTACATTTTGTCTCTGACTACACCTATGCTCCATACCTGTTCTGTGTTGAGATGTCCAAATTTTCTTGTGGTAAACCTCAAGAAGTGAGCTTTCAGGAGTCTCCTGAATTTGACAGAAAACGCCATCTTGGATGGAAATAAAAAACGGTATCAAGTCATTCTGGAAAAAAATGCCCCCAGAGATGCCTTTGAAGAAAATACCTGTCGGTTTGAAAAGGTAGGTTTTGGTCAGCAGTGCTGGGCAGAGTTTGGAAACCCTTGCAAATGTAACCCTATTTGGTGGGGCTGCCCCCTCACCCTGCCTCCCTGCCAGGTCATTAGTAGTGCTGGCTGGCCCAGTAGTGTGGGCACAGGACTTGAAACTCTAGCCAGCAGCAAATACCATGACACTGCTGGGCTTTGAGAGCAGGCCCTCACCCACGAGCCCCTCTTGCCCTGTCGTTCTGGCCGTCAGTGACAAGCCCCAGGCCCATTCCGAGGACCTACCGTGTGTGCTCCGGGGCCCTGGCTGGTGCTCTAGAAGGCGGCTGGACAGGCCTGGGAGGCTCTCCACTAGAGGCAGGGTGAGGCGGGGTGACCAGGGCGTGAGGCCTTCTGTTGCCTTCCCTGTGGGTGGTCTGCTCTCTGGCCCGGCAGCACCCCAGCGCTATGCAGTCCTGTTCTCATATCTCTGGACTCAGCTGTATGGACGTACTCTGGTTTCTAACACACAGTCCTTAACTCCTGCGACCCCGGCGAGGGGCTGGGGTCACCCTCTGCCCGTGGTGAGAGCAAAGTCCCCACTGGGACCGGAGCTAGACGACCGGGCACCAGGCACTGGTGGGACCTCACAACCACCAGTTGGGGGCACGCCCCGCCTCCCCCGTCCCAGGCTCTTCGCACCTGGCCCCCCCAGACAGAGCCACAGCGTCCGTGCTTGCCCCGCGGCCTAGATGTGGCCCCGGTGCCTAGGGGGGCTTCCGCCCTCCTCACCCCAGAAGGGGCACAGCTCTTCCCCGATGCCCTCCAGGGCCTGTGGCTCCCAGCACGCGGGTTAGGGGACCCAGGGGTGAAACTCCCCCCATGGCATGTCATTGGTTGGAGGCCAAAGCAACAGCCTCCACCTGCCCGCCAGGGCCCTGGAGATGGAGGAGCGGAGCCGAAGATGGTGCCCCCCTGAGTTCACTAGGACCTCTCCCCAGGTCCTGCATCTTTTGATGCAACATTTAAAACAGCGGATACAGTGGAAGGTCTCCCTCCCTCCCTGGCCCAGCCACTCCATACTGCTCCCCAGAGTCACGCTGTTTCTAGTTTATTATATATCTTTCCAGAGTTATTGTGTAACTTAAAGCAAATACATGTATAAATCCATAGATGTTTTTCTTTAAATATTTCTCTACACGAAAGCATGGACTACTTAACTGTTCTGCACCTTGCTTTATCCCCCTTCCTCTATTTTAGAGATTGCTGTGTCTTTGTTCTTTTTCATCTTTCCACAAGCATGGATGGGCAGTCACTCGTTTAACCATCCCCCATTGATGTGCACATAGGCCCTTTCCAGTCTTCGGCTATCACAAACTGCTGCATTTCATATACCTGAGATGCGCTTTTAGGACAGTTCCCCAGAGTGGGATTGCTGGACGAAAGACTGGGCATTTGAAATTTTGATAAGCCGTTTTAGCTTCTTAGTGCTCCTGCAATAGAAATACCACAGGTGGGTGGGTTTAAAGAACAGAAATTTATTTTCTCACAGTTTAGGAGGCCAAAAGTCCGAACTCAGGGCGTCAGCTCTTGGAGAAGGCTGTGTGGGTTTTAGGGGAAGATTTTTGTCTTGTTTCCCTATCTCCGGAGTTCCTTGGTGAACTCCACATGGCATCTATCTTTCCCCCATTTGTGCTTCCTTGTCTCTGTTCCTAATCTGCTCTTTTTATATCTCAAAAGTAATTAGGTTTAGGATACTCTACACTGATACAGTCCATTGACATAATAAAGAAAGCCCTATTCCCAAATAGGATGACATCCACATGTATAGGGGCTAGGATTCCAGCACATGTTTTGAGGGGACACAATTCAGTCCATAACAATAGCTATGGCCAAATTACCCTCTGTAGGGATTGCCTTAGTTTATACTTTCACCAGTGGCGTATAAGAAAATATTTACAATGTTATTACAAACCCTCTGTAGACATCTTTTTATGGCTGAATTGTATTATATCCTATGGCTGAGGCAGCTTATACTAGCCCAGCTGTCAGTGGGGTGTGGAGGGGGCTTCCAATCTTCTGATGACAGAATCCTCAGGAGGTCTAAGTAAGAGCTTTAGGAGCCACGTCCACCTTCTTGCCCATACTGCCCCCCACCCAGTCCATCACCAACCTAGTTGCTAGTATATCTTTTTCCTAAATGTGATGAAAAACCCTCACCCAGCCGCCTCCCTGGCCCTGACATGCCAGACTCAGTGCTCAAGCCACATGGCCTGGCACATGCTGAGTCCCCAGGACTTGCCATCCCCCTCCTGGCCTTGGCCCACACTGCTCCTTCTGCCTAGGTGCCCTTCCCCTCTCCTTGGTGAACTCCAGGCCAGTCTCTTCTCAGCTTCTGCCACCGCCTATGTAAGGTACTCCTGACCTTTCCTGCTTTCCCAAGAGCCAGGTAACGGGACAGTAGTGGCAGCAAACCATCAACCTGGGGAGAGCTGAGGCTGGGCTAATATGTCAGCAGGAGCTGGGAACCCCAGAGAATCCAGAGGGCCCTGGGAACACGGTGGTCAGGCCTGTGTAGACACACCTGGCTGGGGAGAGGCTGGGCTGCAGTAGGCGGACCAAGGCTGGGAGTCAGGGATAGGGGCTCAGCCCAGGCTCCTCCACCTGGGGAATCCTGACACATACTTCCATAGCTCACTGTTCAGCTGCAGCACCACTCCCACCTGTCTCAGGTACTGCACACGCCGGCCCCACCCTCACCCCCATAACGTCTGGTCCCATAACACACCTGGTCTCAGCTCAGGTGTTAGTGTGTTGTGTCAGCCCCTTAACATTCCTGGGGATCATTTAGTTAAACCAAGGCTCCCCCTTCCCCCCTTCCCCCATCTGAAACCTAACGCCTTCACTCCCTCTGTTCTCAGGACCGTAAGGCCAAGGAGAGCCTGTCTGACCCTCAGACTGGTCTCCAGGGGGCAACAGTGTCAATCCTGTGTTAGTTACTGAAGCAGCCTCACTTTTTCACCTGTAAAAGGACCATCTGTTCCCCTCTGCTTAGAGCCCCTAAACTGGGGGCAGTCGGGATCAGGGAGGAGGTCCAGGGCTGGGGAGCCCAGGGAACGGCCCCTCTCCCAGGCTTCAGGCTGCTCTCCTGCCTCTTCACTTCCTTCTCAGACCTCAGCAACCCCCTTCCTGCCTTTGGGGTGTCTGCTGGGTCCAGGGGCTCTCAGCTGCCCTAGTCACCACACTGTCTCGCCACTGGGCCTTGATTTCTCTCTGCCATCTCACTGGTTGTATTGTAAAGGCTGCTAGGATGCTTTTGCCTTTCCAGAATCATCTTTGGAGCAAGATCAGAACCTCAGGCAGGCTGAGGCTTAGAGCCCCCCAGGGTCTCCCTGCTCTGCTCAGACCCCTTCTCCACATGCACCCTCTCCCCATGTCTGAGGGCCCTTCTTGAGGCAGCACTCCCAGCCTGCCTTTGGTTTTTGGTTTTGCTCCATGAGGATCTTATGTCATTTCTGCCCTACCATGGGGCAACAGGAGCCCCAAGCCTAGTTCCAGGACCAAGGGTGCCACAACAGACTCACTGTTTTGTTGTTTTAATCTGTAAAATGTGTATTCAGATGTATGGGCACATGGTAATATAGGGTTGTGTTTTAAAACTGTTATAGAGCATATCTAAACTTCTTTAAAAAACAAGGATAATCATTATGTTTAAAGGTATTTTCTTCTGTTGACAGACTCACTCTTATGTCAGGGTGTCTCTCAGGTTGTTGGCCTCTGCATAGCCCCCATGCTGCCCCATCATCCCTTACTTATCTCTGGCACCCCAAGCTCAGCAACCTCCCACTTCCTGAGCATTCCCTGGCCTTGCACCTGTCATGGTGTCCTGCAGGAGGACACTGCAGTGACCCCCACATGTCCCAAGGAACCTGGGGCGGAGGAGTTCCCCAACTGCCAGAGTCACAGATCAGGCAAGCAGCAGAGCAGGGCTCAAACCCTGCATGGAGGACCCTGCAGCCTTGGGAAAGCATGGCAGCCCTCTCCCATACCACTCCCACACCTCCACCTTACAGCCCAGCACAGCAGAGCCAGCCTACCTGGGTTCTAGTCTCTGCTCTGCCACTTACCAGCTGTGTGGCTTTGGGGAGTCCCTAACCCCTCTGAACCTCAGTTTCCGCATCTGTAAAAGAGAGATGATAAGAGAGAACCTTCCTCCTGGGGCTGTTACAAAGGTAACAGAAACAAGTGTGTGTAAAGTCAAAGTCATGGTTATCTTTGGGGCACATTGTCTTCCTGATGAGAGTGGGACTCCCTGGGGGGTTAGCAGGGTCAGCACATATGTGAAATGGGGCAGGCTAGTGGGAGGCCAAAGGCACCAGGCCCAAGAAACACCATCTGTCCTGTGATAGGGCCAAGCCACATGTCCCCTCCAGGCCCCAGCTGCACAGGGGTAGGGAACACCCTGAAACTCACTGTCTTAGTCTTCTAGTGCTACTGTAACACAAATAAAACAAGTGAGTGGCTTTAAAGAACAGAGATTTATTTTCTTACAGTTCTAGAAGCTAAATGCCCAAGTCAGGGTCATAGCCATGTCAATTCCGTTCTGTCAGTAGCTCCAAGTGTTCTTGGTTCCTTGGTGATCCTCTGTTGACATCTGTCTTCTGTTGCACTCAAATGTCTGTGTCTATACTGCTCTTTATATAAGTCAGAAGTGATTAGGTTTAGGATCCACGCTACACTGACATGACTTCAACTGATTGATTACATTAGATTGCATTATGGAAAACAATCACATTACATTACCTTACATTACATCACAGGTATAGGAGTTAGGATTCTAACACATACTTTGTGGGGGGTGGGGGGAGCACAATTCAATCCATAACACTCAAAAATGAATAATTTCTTTTATAAGGATCAGCACAAAGCTGGTTCCTATGAGGCAGAGGTTAAAGATGTCTTGAATGTCCAACTACTCCAAATTGCTGTACCACTCCATCATGTCTAACATTAACTACTACTTCTCCCCTCAGTACTCTCACTCCCATCTTTGGGTTCCGTAATTTGCTGCAACATCTCACAGAACTCATGAACCATATCAAGGAAACTGTTCATGTGATTGTGGAGGCTGGCAAGTCCCAAATCCATGGGTCAGGTGTAGGCTTCTCCTGGCTCACACGGCCACCAGGGCTGATGAACCCAAATTGGCAGGCCAGACGACAGACTGCTGGCTTACAAGGCTGCAGAAGCTGGTGAATCAGGTCAGACAATAGACTGCTGGCCCACGGGGCTGTGGAAACTGGCGAATCCCAGAAATGACAGATCACAGGCATGCCGCTGGTTTAAGTCCTAAGAACTGGAGGTCAGACAATGATGCAAGATCCAGGTGCAGAGAGAGAGAGCCCTACCAGAGCACCCACATACATACCTTGGATGGAGGCCACACGCCAGGAAAGACTAACTTGAGTAAGGGTAGGACTTGAGTCATGCCCTCCTGCAAGGCTGTGATTCAGGATACACCCCACACTAATCCTGACTCATTAATATATAGAGGTTAGGATCTACAACACATAAAATGGAAGATAATTACATCAGATCATAAAATGGAGGACAGCCATACAATACTGGGAATCATGGTCTAGCCAAGTTGACACAACCTCAACCATCACAGGTTCCATATACTTTATTTGCATAGTTCCACTCAGTCATTGTGTGTGAGTCACAAAAACCATGGCTAGAGGCCCATATTAAGTAATTCATTGCACTGCACTCACCCAGGTTTTACGCCCACCTGCTTGAAGTGTGACTTACAAAAGCCATGGTCCTGCCATTGGGAGACCCTGGGCGAGTCACTCAGCCTCCCTGAGCCACTGTCCCCATCTTGTAAAAAGGGAGGGGGGCTGTGCTTTTCCCCCTGGGTAGGGTGGGATATAAATAAAGGACTACCCTGGAGGGCTGGCTGGGCCTGGCACACAGGGTTGTTATTGCTGTCCTTACTGTCATCATTATGGGAGAGGAAAGCATAGCCCAGCCAGAAAGGAGACAGATTGCAAAAATGAGGAACCAATGCAAGCCACCAAAGAGCAATAATAGGAAAACAGAGTTGGTGGCCCCTGATGTATTTAGTGATGGACATGACATCACTTCCCTGGAATGCGAGTCATTCATTCCTTCCCCACAGTCACTGAGCTCCAGCCTGCTGGGGGAACAGGCTTTACCTGATCACAATGCAGAGATCCCAACAGTCAGAATAACACTGAGGTACCAAGAGCCAGAATTACAGGGCCTGATTTAGTCTGGAGAGTTTGGTTAGGTAGGGCTTCCTGGAGGAGGAAGCATATACCAGGGTGCACCATGATTTATGCAGACTCAGGAAGTTCTCCTGGTATAATTATAGGTAGAAAAAATAAAATGTACATTGAAATAAAATAAAATTTGAACCAGAATGTGTTGGTGACATCACTCAAGATGGTGAAGTAGGAAGCTCTAGAGTTTGGTCCCTTCACTAAACAAAAATTGAACTGGAAAGAGCAATTTGAATAAATTCTTTTGAACTATGCAACCTGATATAACATTTATATCAACAAGGGGAGTGCTTGATGAAAGGACAGGCTGCTGATCTTTCCTGAATGAGTCATATGCACCAACTGGCTACCATCTCCCCATCACTCAGGGCTGCCATGGTGGTGGGTACAGCTACCACATTCCTAGAGTGTCTGGCTAGGGCCTGAGCAGGCAGTAGGGAGTTTGTCCTCCAAAGATTTGGGATTGCACAGTTTGCACAGTCTGCACAGTTGGGTTGGTGTGATGGTGCGCTGAGGGACTGGTGCAGACAACTGCCTCAGTTTTGGCCCTATTCTGGGCCTGTTATCACTGGCTCTCCTGCTAGGCCCTTTCAGGACTCTTGCTTCAGTGTTACAGCACTTGACCTGTGTCACCTGTGTCACAACTCTTTTAGGAGGTTCCTTGCTTCCCCTCTCTCTGCTTCTTCCCTCTTCTTTCTTCCTTCTGCTTCTCTTCCTGCTTCTTTCTGTCTGAAAAGCCTCTGTGGGGTGCCGCATATATACACAAACTCCTTGTCAGTTTCAAGGCATAGTCCTCCCACCAGAGCCATGAACTGACCAATCACCCCTTGGTAGGCCACAGACATTTCATTTGCATAGTAGGCTACAACTCACTTCATTTGCATAGTGTATTGACCAACCTCTGCAAGGTGCGTACCAATCACAGGGCAGGCTGCAGCTCAGGGCCTGACAAAAAGTATCAAACCAGGTTTACAGTTTACCCAGGAAATGTCAATCAACCTGGCAAAAGTAACAGACCCTCTGGGGTAAAAAACTAGGACAAATGTAACTCCTCAGGGCTTAGCGGAAAAAGTTTCTCAAGCTGTTTTTCCAAAGAACCTAGGCAAAAGGCCACATAAAGGAACTCATTTCACCACAATGCAAAGAAACAGAAACGTATGGGCCATGCACAGGAAAAAAAATTCACACAAACCATCCCTGAGGAAGCCTACATATTAGAATTACTAGTCAAAGACATTAAATCAACTGTCTTAAATATGTTTAATGAGCTAAAGGAAACCACGAACAAAGAACTAAAGGAAATTAGGAAAATAATGCATGAACAAAACGAGAATATCTATAAAGAGACAGAATTAGGAAAAGGAACAAAACAAATTCTGGAGCTCAAATGTACAATAACTGAAAAAGGAAAATTCACTAGAGGGGTTCACCATCAGATTAGAGCAGACAGAAGAAAGGATCAGTGAACTTGAAGATAAGGCAACTGAAATTATAGAGTCTAAGGAGCAGAAATATAAAAGAATGAAGAAAAATGAACAGAGCCTGAGAGACCCATGGGACACCATCAAGCTTACCAATATATGCATCATAGAAGCCTCAGAAGGAGAAGAGAGAGAGAAAGGGGCCAAAAAATATTTGAGGATATAATGGCTGAAAACGTCTGAAATCTAATGAAAGTATGGATACACATACCCATGAACCTCAACAAACTCCAAGCAGAATAAACCCAAAGAGATCTACACCAAGACACATTATAGCCAAACTGTCAAAAACCAAAGGCAAAGAGAGAATCCTGAAAGCAGCAAGAAAGAAGCAAAGTGTCATATAAAAGAGACCCTCAATAAGACTAACAGCTGATTTCTCATCAGAAATCATGGAGGCCAGAAGGCAGTGGGAAGACATATTTAAAGTACTGAAAGATAAAAACTGTCAACCAAGAATTTTATATCTGGCAAAACTGTGCTTCAAAAATGAAGAAGAAATTAAGACATTCATAGATCAGAGAAAGCAGGAGTTCATTACCAGTAGAACTGCCTGATAAGAAATGCTAGAGGGAGTCCTTCAGGCCAAAATGAAAAGACACTAGACAGTAACCTGAAAGCATAAGAAAAAAAATAAAGAACAATGGTAAAGGTAAATATGAAGTGCATAAACCAAAAAAAAAAAAAAAAAAACACTTGCCAATGGGTCTTTTCCAACTTTTGGTAACCACATAACAATGTAAGTAAATATAAAAGCCACTATTATTGTACTTTTAATTTGTAACTCCTCTTTTTTCGTCATATATGATTTAAAAGGCAAATGCATAAAACAACAATTATAAATCTATGTTAATGGGCACACCATGTAGAAAAAATGTAATTTTGATAATAACAATATAAGCAGGAGGGACATAAATGTATAGGGGCAGAGTTGCAACCCCCAAGGTAACCACTAAGAAAATAACTAAAAACTATACAAAAAAGAGAAGAGAATCAAAACAGCACACTATGAAAATTCAACTACTTTTTTTTAAAGGCAGCAATGGAGGAATGAGAAACAAAAACCATATAAGACATACAGAAAACAAATAGCTAAATGGCAGAAGTAAATCCTACCTTATCAGTAATTGAATGTAAATGGATTACACTCTCCTATTAAAAGACAGAAACTGACAGATTGGGCTTAAAAAAAAAAATGATCCGACTAAATGCTGTCTACAAAAGACTCTATTTTTTTAATATTTTCTTTTTTGGTTGAGAATATACACAGCAACAACATACACCAACTCAAGTTTCTACATGTACAATTAAGAGATTCACTTTAGATGCAAAGACACAAAGAGGTTAAAGGTAAAAGGATGGAAAAATGTTTTCTATGCACATAGTAACCAAAAGAGAGCTGAGGTGGCTATATTGTTATCAGACAACATAGACTTTAAATCAAAAAAGCTTAGAAGAGACAAAGAAGGCAATATATATTGATATGCGTTCCAACTAGCAAGAAGATATAACAATTATAAATATATCTGTATCTAAAAACAGAGGCCCAAGACATATGACACTAAAATGGACAGAATTGAAGAGAGAAATAGACAGTTCCACAATAATTAGAGACTTCAATACTCCACTTTCAATAATGGATAGAGCAAGTAGACAGAAGATCAATAACAAAGTGGAGGACTTGAACAACACTATAAACCAATTAGACTTAACAGACCTATACACTCCACCCAACAACAGCAGAATACACAGTCTTCTCAACTTCACAGGGAACATTCTCCAGGATAGACCATACGTTAGGGCACAAAACAGATCTTAATAAATTTAAAGAGATTAAATTCATACACAGTATCTTTTCTGATCGCAATGGAATGAAACTAGAAACCAATAACAGAAGGAAAATTGGAAAATTCACAAATATGTGGAAATTAAAGAACACACTCTTAGACAACCAATGAGTCAAAAAACAAATCAAAAGGAAAATGACAGAATACCATGAGACAAATTAAAATGAAAATAAACAACATCAGATTTTAAAAGATGCAGCAAAAGCAGTAATAAAGGGAAATTTACAGCTGTAAATGCCTACATAAAAAAGAAAGAAAGCTCTCAGATCAGATTAGGGAGGTAGAAAAACACAAGCAAAATAAGCCCAAAGCTAGCAGAAGGAAGCCAATAATAAAGATCAGAGTCAATATAAATGAAAGAGAAATGAGAAAAATAGTGAAAACCAATGAAACTAAAAGTTGTTTCTTTGAAAAGATAACAAAATTGATAAACCTTTAACTAGACTGATTTAAAAAAAGAGAGAGAAGACTCAAATTACTAAAATCAGCAATGAAAATGGGCACATGACTACCAACTTTACAGATATTAAAAAATTACAAGAGCATACTATGAACATTTGTATGCCAACAAATTGGACAACTTATATGAAATGGACAAATTCCTAGAAACACACAAACTACCAAAACTGACTCAAGAATAAATAGAAAATCTGAATAGACCTATAACAAGTAAGGAGATTGAATCAATACTCAAATACCTCCCAACAAAGAAACATCCAGGACCAGATGGTTTCACTGGGGAATTCTACCAAAAATTTAAAGAGGAACTAACACCAATCTTTCTCAAACTTTTCCAGAAAATAGAAGAGGAGGGAACATTTCCTAACTCATTTTATGAGGCCACCATTACCTTGATACCAAAGCCATATAAAGACATGATAAGAAAACTACAGGCCAATATTCCTTATGAATATAGATGTAAAAATCTAAACAAAATACTAGCAAAACAAATTCAGAGGCATATTAAAAGTATTATACACTATGACCAAGTGTGATTTTTCCAGGAATGCAAGGGGATTTCACAGTAGAAAATCAATCAATGAATACACCACACTTAATAGAATGAAAGTGGGAGGGGGGGGCGGGGGGGGCAAAAAACATGATCATCTAAATTGACAAAGAAAAAGCATTTGACAAAATCCAACACCCATTAATGATAAAAACACTCAATAAACTTGAAATAGAAGGAAACTTCCTCAACAAAATAAATGCCATATATGAAAAACCCACAGCTAACATTATACTCAATGGTGAAAGACTGAAATCTTTTTCTTTAAGATCAGAAACAATACAAGAATGCCTGCTTTCCCCCACTTCTATTCAACGTAGTACTGGAAGTTCTACGAGAGCAATCAGGCAAGAAAAATAAATAAAAGACATCCAAATTGGAAAGGAAGAAGTAAAATTATTTCTGTTCGCAGATGACATGATCTTATATTCAGAAAGACCCTACAGAATTTAAAAGAAAAAAAGAAACTGTAAGAGCTAATCAGCGAATTCATCAAAGTTGTGGGATATAAAGTCAGCACACAAAAATCAGCTGTGTTTCTACACACCAGCAATGAGTAAACCAAAAAGGAAATTAAAAAAACAATTCCATTTACAATAGCATCAAAAAGAATAAAATACCTAGGAATAAATTTAATCAAGGAGGTGAAAGATTTATACACTGAAAAGTACAAACCATTGTTGAAAGAAATTAAAGAAGACCTAAATGGAAAAACATCCCATGTTCATGGATTAGAAAACTTAATATTATTAAGATGACAATACTACCCAAAGTGATATACAGATTCAATGCAATCCCTATGAAAAATCCACTGGCATTTTTAAAGAAATAAAAATCCCATCTTAAAATTCATACAGAATTTCAAGAGACCCAGAATAGCCAAACAATCTTGAAAAAGAGAAAAGCAGGAGAACTCACACTTCTCAATTTCCAATATACTACAAAGCTACAGTATGAAACAGTGTGGTATTAGCATAAAGCTAGACATATTGACCAATGGAATGGAATAGAGAGCCAACCAAGACTAGGGAAAGGGCAGTCTTTTCAACAAATGGTGTTAGAAAAACTGAATATGCACATGCAGAAGAATGAGTTTGGACGCTTACCTTATACCATATACAAAAACCAGCTCAAAATGGATCAGAGAGCTAAATCTAAGAGCTAAAACTATATAAACTCTTAGAAGAAAACATAGGGAAAAAGCTCATGACCTTAGTTTTGTCAGTGGATTCTTACATATGGCACCAAAAACATGGACAATATAGATAAAAATAGATAAATTGAACTTTATCAAAATTAAAAATTTTTCTGCATCAAAGGACACTATGAAGAGAGTGAAAAGACAACCCACAGAATGGGAAAAAATATTTGCAAATAATATATCTGATAAGGGATTAATATTCATAGTATATACAACTCAACAACAACAAAAAACAAATGACCCAGTTAAAAAATGGGCAAAGGCCTGTCAGGGAACACAACAGAGTCCCTGATGGAGCAGGAGAAAGGTGGGGTGCAGAACTCAAATTCCAGTAAAAAGACCAGACTTAATGGTCTGACTGAAACTGGAGGAACCCCAGAAAGCATGACCCCTGGACTCTCTGTCAGAACTAAAACAATTTCCAAGGCCAACTCTTCAGACAAAGATTGGACTGGACGGTGGGACATAAAATGATACTCGTGAAGAGTGTGCTTCTTAGCTCAGGTAGATACATGAAACTAAATGGGCAGCTTCTGTCTGGAGGTGAAATGAGAAGGCAGAGAGGGTCAGGAGCTGGTTGAATGGACACGGGGAACCAGGGGCGGAAAGGAGGAGTGTGCTGTCACAGTATAAGGAGAGCAAATTAGGGTCACATAACAATGTATGTATAAATTTTTGTATGAGAAACTAACTTGAAATGTAAACTTTCACTTAAACTACAACAATAAACAAAAATAAATAAATAAAGGCTAAAAAAAATGGGCAAAGGACTAGAATGGACATTTCTCTAAAGAAGATATACAGATGGGCAATATGTACATGAAACGATGCTCAACGTCATGAGTCATTTGTTGTTGTTGTTAGGTGTCCTCAAGTTGATTCCAACTCACAGTGACTCTATGTATAACAGAACGAAATGCTGCCCAGTCCTGTGCCATCCCCACAATAGTAGATATGTTTGAGCCCATTGTTTCAGCCACTGTGTCAATCCATCTTGTGAGGGTCTTCCTCTTTTTTGCTGACCCTCTACTTTATCAAAAATGGTATCAGAGACTGCTCCGTCCTAATAACATGTCCAAAGTAAGTGAGATGAAGTCTTGCTATCCTCGCTTCTAAGGACCATTCTGGCTGTACTTCTTCCAAGACATATTTGTTCATTCTTCTGACAGTCCGTGATATATTTAATATTCTTCACCAACACCACAATTCAAAGGCATCAATTCTTTTTCGATCTTCCTTATTCATTGTCCAGCTTTCATATGCATATGAGGCGATTGAAAATACCATGGCTTAGGTCAGGCACACCTTAGTCCTCAAAGTGACATCTTTGCTTTAAAGAGGTCTTTTGCAGCAGATTTGCCCAATGCAATACATTGTTTGATTTCTTGACTGCTGCTTCCATGGGTATTGATTGTGGATCCAAGCAAAGTGAAATCCTTGACAACTTCAATATTTTCTCCATTTATCATGATGTTGCTTATCGGTCCAGTTGTGAGAATTTTTGTTTTCTTTATGTTGTGGTGTCATCCATACTGAAGGCTGTAGTCTTTGATCTTCATCAGTAAGTGCTTCGAGTCCTCTTAACTTTCAGTAAGCAACGTTGTGTCATCTGCATATGGCAGGTTGTTAATTAACCTAATTCTGATGCCGTATTCTTCTTCATATATTCCAGTTTCTCGGATTATTTGCTCAGCATACAGGTTGAA
Organism: Trichechus manatus latirostris; assembly: GCF_000243295.1. NCBI lineage: Eukaryota > Metazoa > Chordata > Mammalia > Sirenia > Trichechidae > Trichechus > Trichechus manatus. Next base: position 5,438,714 of record NW_004444093.1, on the reverse strand, counting down.
TAAGTATGGTGAAAGGATACAACCCTGACACACACCTTTCCTGATTTTAAACCACACAGTATCCCCCTGTTCTGTGAACAATTGCTTCTTGATCTATGTACAGGTTCCTCATGAGCACAATTAAGTGTTCTGGAATTCTATTTTTCGAAATGTTATCTGTAAACTGTTATGATTCACACAAATGCCTTTGGATAGTCAATAAAACACAGGCAGACATCTTTCTGGTATTCTCTGCTTTCAGCCAAGATCCATCTGACATCTACAGAATCCTTCAATACTGCAACTCGAGGCTTGAATTTCTTCAGTTCTTTCAGTTTGAGAAATGCCGAATGTGTTCTTCCCTTTTGGTTTTCTAACTCCAGGACTTCGCACATGTCATCATAATACTTTACTTTGTCTTCTCGAGCTGCCCTTTGAAATCTTCTCTTCAGCTCTTTTACTTCATCATTTCTTCTGTTGGCATTAGCTACTCGACATTCAAGAGCAAGTTTCAGAGTCTTCTGACATCCATTTTGGTCTTTTCTTTCTTTCCTGTCTTTTTAATGACCTTTTACTTCCTTCCTGTATAATGTCCTTGATGTCATCCCACAACTCATCTGGTCTTCGGTCATTAGCATTCAATGCATCAAATCTATTCTTGAGATGGTCTCTAAATTCAGGTGGGATATACTCAAGGTCATACTTTGGCTCTCATGGACTTGTTTTAATTTTCTTCAGTTTCAACTTGAACTTGGCATATGAGCAATTGATGGTCTGTTCTGCAGTCAGCTCCTGCCCTTATTCTGACTGATAATACTGAGCTTCTCCATCTTCTCTTTCCACAGATGTAGTCAATTTGATTCCTGTTTATTCTATTTGGTGAGGTTCACATGTATAGTCATTGTTTATGTTGTTGAAAAATGGTATTTCAATGAATAAGTCATTAGTCTTGCAAAATTCTATCATGCAATCCCCGGTGTTGTTTCTATCACCAAGGCCATATTTTCCAACTACTGATTCTTCTTCTTTCAACTTTCACATTCTAATCACCAGTAATTGTCAATGCGTCTTGATTGTATTTTTGGTCAATGCAGGCTGCAGAAGTTGGTAAAAATCTTCAAGTTCTTTATGTTTGGCATTAATGGTGATGCATACATTTGACTAATATTTGTATTAACTAGTCATCCTTGTAGGCATATGGATATTATCCTATCATTGACAGCATTGTACTTCAGGGTAGATCTTGAAATGTTCTTTTTGACAATGAATGGGACACCATTCCTCTTCAATTTGTCATTTCTGCATAGTAAACCATATGATTGACCAATTCAAAATGGTCAATACCAGTCCATTTCAGCTGACTAATGCCTAGAATATCTGTTTTTATGTGTTCCATTTCATTTTTGTCAACTTCCAGTTTTCCTTGATTCATACTTTGTACATTACATGTTCTGATTACTAATGGATGTCTGCAGCTGTTTCTTCTCATTTTGAGTTGTGCCACATCAGCAAATGAAGGTC
>NW_004444093.1:5435311-5437001 GCF_000243295.1 Trichechus manatus latirostris | reverse complement strand
CCTGCTGGTATTTGAAATACCAGTGGCAGAGCTTCCAACATCACAGCAACACACAAGCCACCACAGTATGACAAACTGACAGACAAGTGCTTTTTTCTTGGGTTTAAAACCAAGAAACCCATGATTCATTGTTGTGGTTATGTGCCATCAAGTCGGTTCTGACTCATAGTGACCCTATGTACAACAGAAAGAAACACTGCCCAGCCCTGCGCCATCCTCACAATCATTGCTATGTTTGAGCCCATTGTTGCAGCCACTGTGTCAGTCCATTTCATTGAGGGTCTTAGGGAAATGCAAATCAAAACCACAATGAGATACCACTTCACACCCACTAAACCAAACCAAACCCATTGCCTTGGGAGTTGATTCTGACTTACAGCAACCCTATAGGACAGAGTAGAACTGCCCCAGAGGGTTTCCAAGGAGCAGCTGGTGGATTCGAACTGCTGACCTTTAGGTTAGCAGCCAAGCTCTTAACTACTGCGTCACCAGGGCTCCTCATACCAGCTAGGATGGCTGTCATAAAAAAACAGAAAACAACAAGTGTCCAGGATGAGGAGAAATTGGAACCCATTGCTGGTGGCAATGTAAAATGATGCAGCTGCTATGGAAAACAGTTTGGTGGTGCCTCAAAAAGTTAAACACAGAATTACCGTATGACCCAGCAATTCCACTCCTAGGTATATACTCAGAAGAATTGAAAGCAGGAACGCAAACAGACACATGTACACCAATGTTTTCTAAAGCACTATTCATAATAGCCAAAAAGTGGCTATTAATACACAACACCAGTTGCCATGGAGTCAGTTCTGACTCATAGCCACCCCATACGTTACAGAGTAGAACTGCTCTATAGAGTTTTCTTGGTAGGTTGCCAGTCCTTTCTTCCAGTAGAACCCTGGGTGAGTTTGGACCATCAACCTTAAGGTTCATAGTCAACAGTTAGTAGTGCAGTTTGCGCCACCCAGGGACCCATTCATCAAAAGATAAGTGAATACACAAAATGCGATACACAGTCAATAGAACATTATACAGTCATAAAAAAGAATGAAGTTCTGATACATGGTACAATGTGGATGAATCTTGAAGACATTTTGCTAAGTGAAGTAAGTCAGACACAAAAGGACAAATTTTGTACGCTTCCACTTATATGAGGTAACTAGAATAGGCAATTCAGAGTCATAAAGTAGAATAGAGGTTACTAGGGATGAGGAAAATGTATAATGGGGAGTTGTTTAATGGCTACAGAGTTTCCCCTTGGAACTATAAAAAAAGATCTGGGAGTAATGGTGATGGTTACACAACATTATGAACGTACTTAACGCTACTAAATTGTATACTCAAAAATGGCTAAAATGGTAAATTTTATGACTATTTTACCACAATAAAAAGCAAAACAAAACCAAAAACAATCGTGTTATGTGTGTAGAGGGGCAGAGGAAGCTAGGAGGCCTGGGAACCTGAACCCCTAAAGCTGGCGGAGACATAGGGTGGTTGAGCATGATTTGGTCAGTTCAGAGACTTAGGAAAGAAAGAAAACGGAAAGGAACCACGTCCGGCGTGCGCCCCAGCCTGTTCCCCTAGCCGTTGCGAGAATCTCTGGGAGCCCGACTACGCCCAGAGCGCTCACAATCAGAGAACCCCCGGCTACCTCCCCACGCCCGGGACTCCGATCGGGGCCCGAAGCCGG
>NW_004444093.1:5416815-5435112 GCF_000243295.1 Trichechus manatus latirostris | reverse complement strand
CGCCCGGTGACCCTGGCCTCGGGGACCCGGACTTTCCGCCTGCTCGGCTCAACTGCCGGGTTCCTGCTCCGTCGCCTGCGCGCCCCTGAGCAGCGCGCGTGCTCGCGACGCTCGGACCCTGGACCGGCGCCCTGTGGGTGGGGTTTGGCTGACTTGGAGAGACATGCTTGGGGTCTGGAGACCGCCTCTTCTGTGTAGCGTCCCCTGGCCTCTCGCTCGCTCGCCACGGGGCCCCACTGTGTGCCAGCTCCCGCCTGCGCCCGCGGTGGTGGGGACCCCAGGACTCAACGAAGAGCCGCGAACCGAACAGATGGCCGCACAGCACGTGCAAAGGCGGGAGAGTGCACAGGGGGAAGGGCGGGGCGGAGCTCTGCTAGGGAGGAGGAGAAGGCAAAGAAGCTTGGGACTCCTAACCCGGGTCCCGCAGAAGCCACCGAGGGCCTGAGTTAGGCAGGAGTCCCCAGGGGCAGGTGTAAGAAGGGCCCATGACACTTGGTTAAGAATGGGATCAGAGTGGCAGGAAACTGAGTACCGACCAGAGGTTCCTGCCAAAGACCCAAGGAGGGTCCTCCTGAAGTTGCAGCAGGATCAGGGGCCCCTATGAGCCTCAGTTTCCCTCTCTGTGAGGTGGGAATAATTCAATACCTGCCTCGCAGAGTGTTGGGGGTCCCGACACAGGCACCTGTGTGTAGGTAGCCTTTGGCACTATTACTACAGTTAGACATTGGGCAGTCGTGGGGCAAGAGATAGAACTGCAGACTTGGGGCCCCTCTCACCATGCCCCGGCAAAGACCATTGCCTCTGAGTTGGGGCTCCAAACCCACCTAGCACACAGTAGGTGCCCGGGGAGGGTGTGTGTGCACCCTATCTTTCCAGACCCAAGCCTGGGAAGGTCTACACAACATGGGTCCCTGGGAAGGGAGGGAACAGCTGGACAGACACCTGATGGCTAGACCAGACCTGACCTTTCCTGGGAGCTGGGGCCCAGCAAGTGAGGCCTGAGACCAGGCAGAAGGAGGTGGGGGCTGAGCCAGAGGGCAACCAGGATCTGGGGAAGCGCCCCTGATGGGGGGCCGGGGGGAGGGATGCGGCGGGTGGCAGGGTAAGTGGTGGCCAAGTTTTACAGACCCTGAGCTCGTGCCAAGTGGAAAAAAGAGCATGGCCCGCCCAGGTGGCCTCAGAGCCACCGCCCCCTCACCTGTACTGGTGCCTCTGGGGCAAGTGAGACAGGTAAGAGGTGACACAATAGAGGGTCCTTCCCCAGCTTTTCCCTTTCTTCTTCTCTACCCCTTGCTCTGAGGCACTCCCCAAGGCTCGGCCTGAGATCTGGGCAAGATCAAGTGAGCCTCAGTCCCACTCAAACTAGACTTTAGGAAGAACTTCCAGGGAAAACAGAGGGGCCAGTGGGATGGGTTGTGAGGAGGTCAGTTGTAAAAAGGGAGGCTATACCTTTGTTCTAGGCCTTCCAAAGTCTACCCCGAAGGCCCCTCCCCCAGCCAGGTGGCCTGTGGGGACTTCAGGGTGATACAGGGGCTTCCTGGGCCCCTGCCCATCTTAGAACTAACAAAAGAAGCCAGGGAGCAGGGGTTTGAGGCCACCCCGATGCCCCCACCTACTCCTTGACCTTGGTGAGCCCTTGCCCCTCAGTTTCCCCATTTGCTTTTGGGCATGAGCTCATTTTTGAGACCTGGTGGACATTGTGAAGAGCCACAGTTGGTCGGTGGGAGCTCAGGGCGGCTGGGCATGGGCTGTGGCAGGGCTCTGTGCCTGGAGTCTTCTCCCCACGCCATCAGGCCCTGGCTGGCTGGCCAGCAGCTTTTGTTCACCGCATAGCTGGGTTTCCTGGGGGACCAATAGACTGGCCCAGCCCCCCAGCCCCTCCTGGCCACAGCTGTCATCAGGAGGAGGGGCCGAGGCTGGGCCGCCTCCTGGACCCCTGCCCTCCCCCACCCCCACCCCGGGCCTTGCCTTCCAAGGCCTGGGCAGCAGCCTCAGTCCACTGCTGGGCTGGGAGAGAGAAGCTGGGGCTGCCCTTGGAGGAGGTGAGTATCCAGAGACTGCCAGCAGATGGGGATGGGGAGTGGCACTAGGAGATCCAAATCCCCCACCCTTGTAGGAAGGGTGTAGGAAGGAGAAACTGAGGACCAGGAGGGTGCTAACATGCCCAAGGTGACCCAGGATTCGGCCCTAGGCATGGCGGCCTCCTGGGGATATGAAGGGTCCCAGAGCTCCCAAGCTTAGGGATTTCGAGAGAAGTCAAGGAACAGCAGAAATCAGGGAGGATCTCCTGGACCAGACAGAGATCACAGGGCTGGATGGGCCAAGGGTTCTCCTGGGAGCTGGCACAGCCAATGTAAAGGGGCAGAGGCAGGACATGTGTGTGCGCATGTGCCTGCATGCGTGCATGTGTGCCCACGTACGTGTGTGTGTGTGTGTGTGTGTGTGTGTGTGCGCAGGGCAGAGGCATGCAACTGGGGGAGTGGAGGTGCTGAGCTGATAGGGCCAGGGTTCCTCTGGGACCTGCCTCCCCTACACACAGCCTTTCCGGTTCCAAGGCAGTCCTCTGCCAGAGCCCCCCCCCAGTCTTTGTCTCTCTGGGTCTCTCTCTGTACCCCCATCAAAGCTCTGGTTCTGATTCCTGTCTTCCCCCCTCCCCCCAGCAGGTCTGGCAGCCCCAGCATTTTGAAGACTTGCAGGGGGTCTGGACTCAGCCTGACTGCCCACCACCTGTGTGCCTGCCCACCCTCCATCTCCAGGCCACTGACATGGGTGGCTGCTTCTCCAAGCCCAAGCCAGGTGCCTATCTCCTTCCCCTGCCCCTCCCCCTCCCCCTCCCCCTCGGCAGTAGGACTTGAAGTAGGTCAAGCCAGGCAGGAGCAGTTTGGAATGTTAATGTACTGCAGGCAGGAAGGGGTAGGGCGGCCTGGAGCTGTTCTCCTGGCTCCCCTCAAGTGAGTCCCCCTCTTTATTTGGGGCTTAGGGTGCTGAGGAGGGAGCAGCAGCTGAAACCTTTTTGGAAACAGGAGGGGAGGGTTCACTCCTGCTGCGGGGTTGGGGAGAGGGCTGTGTCCCCTAGGGCTGGAGAAGGGGGCTCTGGGACCCACTTCAGCGGCTCTGTGACCCAGGGCACTCAAGTTACCTCCTGAGCCCTGGTTTCCCTCTCTAAAATGGGCCAGACCATCCTGAACTCTCAAAGTTCAACTCTTCTAACTTCCTGTGTGATGTTAAGCCTCCATCTTGGCCTCTTTGGATGGATTTCCCCATTTGTACAGGAAATCATCCCCTGCCTGGCCCAGTCGGCTCCAACCAGGGGTGGACACATCCTGGTGCTGGGGAGGCCAGGATTCTCTCTCCACTGGAGACCCGTATCTGTTAGGCTCTGCCTGTGGTCCCCACTTTCCCTCCTTATGACATCCAGGGAGTTAGGGGGTGCAGCCGTATCACGAGTGAGGACACTGAGGCCTGGAGAGGCCTCCCAAGCACCCTTCAGGGCACCCACTCAGGCCACCCCATCCAGCCACCTCTTCCCGGCTCCCCTTACCTGATACCCATTGGGCTCCATTACCTTGGAACCTGTGAGCCTTTTCTCCTTTTTGCTGGGTCTGAGGAAGAACCTGGCAGCATGGAGGATGGGGGGGTGGAGGAGGGGAGCTTTGATGGCTCTGCCAGGCAGAGGGACCCACCTGTGCCTGCCTACCCTACCCAACTCCTGTGCTGCGTGTGGACAGCTTGGCTGGAGCCCGATCCTGCCGCCCTCCTATCTCTGTGTGACTGGGGCCCATGCCATCCACTGTTCTGACCCCAGCCTTCCTCCTGAGACAGGCAGGAGGAGGCCAGCTGGCCCTGGCCAGGTGCCTGCAGTACTGATGGGCTGGCAGGAGGCCCAAGGCAGGTGCCACCTGCAGTGTCTTTTAGAGGACCTCACAGGCTGGCCTGCCTGGGGACCCCAGTACTCCCAATATGGGGGCTGGCCATTCTCACCACCCTGTAGGCGATGCTAAGAACTTGGGCACCTGAGTCCAAACCCAGTCCTTCTCCTTCCTGGCTGTGTGGCTGTGGGCAGGTGATTTCACCTGTCTGAGCCTCCATTTCCTCCTGTGTACAATGGGGCTGGTGATTGTGCCCACCCATGCAGGGTATTGTGTTTGGCAAGGCACCTGGCACACAGGGAGCACTTGAGAAAGGCTACTCTTCCCTCTTCTCCGGGCAGGCTTCCTGTGTGGGGCTGTGGGCGGGCCGGCAGGGGCTCTTGCTGAAGGTACCCGGGCTGGGCAGGCTCTGGGAGCTTCCAGGTGTGAAATTGAGAGTGTTCAGGGAATGAGGGTTCTGCTGGAGTGAGGAGAGGCCATGGGGTGGGGGGGAGGTGTGTGTGTGGAAGACCAGAGCAAGCAGAAGGTCTGTGCAAATTCTTCACTTTCTGCCCTGCTTGGTGCACATCACCACATGCTTCCTGGGCTCCAGTGGCTGCATGTTTCTGATAGCAACATTGCCAGGCCAGTCCCTCGCTGAGCTCAGAGCGGGGAATGAGGCTTTCTTGGAATCTGAACATCTGCCTTTTGTTCTGACTCATGGTGACCCCGTGTATGTCAGAGTAAAACTGCTCCATAGAGTTTTCAGTGGCTGATTTTTCAGAAGTAGATCTCTAGGACTTTCTTCCAGGGTGCCTCTGGGTGAACTTGAACTGCAAACCTTTCGTTTAACAGCCAGTGCATTAGATGTTTGCATCACCCAGGGACTCCTATTAGGCTGTAAGGGCTATCTGAAGACTTGCCCTCCTCTCCACGGCTACCAGGAAGCTCAGAGCTAACGCTAATAAAACACTACTGGCCAACTCTATCTGTTGAGCTTCTAGTCTGGGTTCACATGTTATCTCCTCCAGCATTCACTACTGCCACAGAGATAGGCACTGTTCTCCCTGTTTTATAACAGAGGCATCTGAGGCTCAGAGGGGTAGAGACAGGGCCTGAGGTTATGGGGCACCTGGGAGTCATGGAGCCGGATTGATCTGGTTCTGGAGGATGAGCAGAGGAACCCCCCTCCACATTGCCTTCCCTCTGCTGCTCCTAACTTAAGGGCTCCCCAGTAGGCTGCATCTATGAGTGTCTTGGAGTCTTCTGGAAGGTGGAGGATGAAAACAGTCTGGCTTGACTGTTATCTGGGCCCCCACCAGGCTGCTGCCGTGAGCTCCTTCTCCACAGTTCACATAGCTGGTGTCAGCTGAGTCCAAAGTATTTTTCGTTTTATTTCTTCTGCAAACATTCTAAGGCCATTACGTAAAGTTAGAGGGAAAAGCTCACCCATAGTCCTACCCCTCCTCACTTCCCCCTTACCCCCAGCACCAACACAGTAGTGGGCGTGGTTGTGTACACGTGTGCCCAGTCTGCCTGGGTGGGCTACCGGAGCAGACCTTCACCCCTCACCCCTGTGATGTCTGGGCCTGAGCTGCGGGCTGGGGTGAGAATAAGGGGTTTGGAGGCCTGCTCCCCTAGGCTCCCAGGCTAGGCCAGTGTTGGGGGTTACCACAGCAGGAGACAAGGACCCTGCAGAGGCTGGGCAGCCCAAGGAGCCCCTACCTGAGCTGCGTGTCAATGGACAGGAAGGATGAGGCCCGGGGAGATTCAGCAGCCACATTCTGGGTTCTCTGTTTATGGGGTGTCAGGCTGAGGTGGGGGATGAGAGGTAAAGCAGGGATGACCTGTGGACTTGAGTGCCCTGGGAGAGGTGCGTCCTGCTCGGCCCACGCTGTGCCAGGGGCTCAGCTTCCTTCACTGGCCCTCCTCCCTGCAGCAGCAACCCGGGAGGCCGGATTATCGCTGCTAAAAATTGTTTATTGTTCCCTTCTAATTAGAAAAATACCCTAGGCACGTTGTAGGGAATTTGGAAAATGCAGATAAGTAGAAAGAAGAAAATGCCAGTCTCCAGCTAACTCCTCCCAGAGTAGATCTCATGGGGATGCCGGGGGGGTGGGGGTCTTCTGTGAGGATGTTGTTGGGAGCCTTGTACCCTCCTCTACACAGTCCACACACAGACACATACACATAAACACACACATATGCATACATAACATACATAGTTACAGATACACAGAGACATACAGACACACACATACATATACATAGACACAGACACACATATTAAGTACATAGACACACAACAAATACATAGACACACACAAATACATAGACACAGACATATAGACACGCTCTCTTGCACACATACACACACACTTGTGTATACCTCCAGGGCCCCAGACCTCTGCACACAAAGACACCAGAAACCCAGTGTTTGGTAAGTAGTGAATAAATGATTCTCAAAGTGGTGAGAATAGCTATTTTAAGAAGTTGAAATTATGTTGTGTACACTTTTTTTTTTTAATTTGAAAAAACTGCAAATTTATGGGAAAGTTGCAAGAATAGGACATAAACTCTTGATTTCCTACCACCTGATTCACCGATTGTGAACTGAGGTGCACCCAGCTTGGGACCCTCCTGTTTGTACCTTAGTCATCCCCTAAACATGCCCTTAAGCTTTAGGGATTCCAACGTCGTCATTACCCATTAGGGACTGTGTTCCTTGGAGTCATAGTGAGAGTCAGGGCATGAGGGTTCTTTCCTCCACATAGATTTTTAGAAAGATGAGAATTACAGAGTTGGAAAAACAGTGGCTGTGGAGTCGACTCCGACTACTGGTGCCCCATGTGCATCAGAGTATTGTACAACTGTGATCCATAGGGTTTTCAATGGCTGGTTTTTTTGGAAGTAGATTGCCAGGCCTTTCTTTTGCCTCTGGGTGGACTTGAACCTCCAATCTATTGCTTAGCAGCTGAGTGCGTTAACCATTTTCACCGCCCAGGGACTGAAGGAACGTAGCTTTGTGTCTCCCCACTAATTGTGTTATTGGAAAAGAAAACATGCAGAAAATCACTCCAGCAGCCCAGCGTACCTTGCTCCCTTTGCTGCTTCTTGTCTGTTCTAAGGCTCTTTGCAGGGGATACAGATGGCTTTCCAGAGACGTCAGGGGTCAGAGCAGGAGTTGTGCCCAGAGGAGCAGGCCCCCTTCCCTCCCAGGCTAGTGGGGCGGGACTTGACCTGCAGGAGAGAAGAGGCCCTCCCGCTCACAGCACTGCCCCTGCCACAGTGGAGCTCAAGATCGAGGTGGTGCTGCCTGAGAAGGAACGGGGCAAGGAGGAGCTGTCGGCCAGTGCGAAGGGCAGCCCCCGGGCTTACCAGGGCAATGGCACAGCCCGCCACTTCTGCGCTGAGGAGCGCCTGCCTGCCCCCCACCCCTACCCTGGTGCCCAGGACTACGTGGAAGCTGCTGTCTGCCACATCAAGGACCTAGAGAATGGCCAGTGGGTGCTGGGCCTGCCGGGGGGTTGGAGGACACAAACCTGGGGAGGGCGAGGTCCAGGCCAAGGGCGGGGCCTGGGGGCCAGCTCCCACCCCAGCCGCTGCCTGGCAGGTGCCTGGCATCCAGCCTGACCTCTGAGTACGGCCCTCCCCAGGATGCGGGAGGTAGAGCTGGGCTGGGGGAAGGTGCTGCTGGTGAAAGACAACGGCGAGTTCCACGCCCTGGGCCACAAGTGTCCGCACTATGGAGCGCCCCTGGTGAAAGGTGAGCCGGCTGGCCATATCAGGTGCGTGTGGAAGGTGGGGCAGGACCATCCTGAAGGGACACTGCCTCTAACCAGGTCACACCCCAACTCCGCCAGGTCCCAGCCAGCTGTGCCCCAGGGTCCTCATCCATTAGTGGGGTTTCCTGGGCTGTGGGGAGGGGCCGGTAGGTGCTGGGACGTGGGGTCCTTACCCCAGCCCAGTAACATCCCTCCCAGGTGTGCTATCCCGTGGCCGGGTGCGCTGCCCCTGGCATGGTGCTTGCTTCAACATCAGCACTGGGGACCTGGAGGACTTCCCAGGCCTGGACAGTCTGCACAAGTTCCAGGTGGGGCCAGGCACGTGTTGAGGTGGGGGCCTGGGGTGCAGAATCAGGGCTGGAGTGCTCCAAAGCCTGGTTCTGAGCAACACAGCCCTTGCAGGTGAAGATTGAGAAGGAGAAGGTGTACGTCCGGGCCAGCAAGCAGGTAAGGACAGCAGCTCGAGGCTGAAGCAGAAGGGAGAGGCAGGGGAGGTCGTCTTGGCCCTGGGAACAGCGTGTGCGAAGGCCCCGTGGTGGGAGGGGGCCTGGTGCACGTGGCTGTAGAGCAGAGTGAGGGGCTGTGTGGTGAGGATCCGGCTGGGCTGCAGCAGCAGGACCTGGAAGGATGGGATGGCCCAGCTCCCAGCTGTTTCCCACATGGCCACCCCCAGGCCCTGCAGCTACAGCGAAGGACCAAGGTGATGGCCAAGTGTATCTCCCCTAGCGCCGGCCACAGTGGCAGCACCAATGTGCTCATTGTGGGCACAGGTTGGTAGTAGGGGCATGGGGGCACGGTGGGGAGTTCAAGAGGTGGTCCCTGGCCCACGGCCGGCCCCTCCCCTCAGGCGCAGCTGGCCTGGTGTGTGCTGAGACTCTGAGGCAGGAGGGCTTCTCGGACCGGATTGTCCTGTGCACACTGGACCGGCACCTCCCTTATGACCGGCCCAAGCTCAGCAAGGTGTGGAGCGGGGCAGCTGGGGGCCGGGCAGGGGCAAACTCCCATCCCTTTGTTCCAGTCAGGCCCACTTGGAGCCTTGCTTGTCTGCCTCTTGGCAGGGGTGTGGCCAGCTGCCCTCCCCCTTCGTTCCATGCTTATCCTCATGCCCTAGAAAGACCTGGGGTTTGTTGAGACCTGTCTGTTGCCTCTGTGTGACCCATGGCCCAGCCCTAGGCTCCCCAGGCCCTGTGTCCTCTGTTACAAAATGGAGCAGTGGCCACCTGGCCCTGTCTCAAGCTGGCTGTCTCCTGTAGTCCTTGGACACACAGCCTGAGCAGCTGGCCCTGAGACCCAAGGAGTTCTTCCGCGCCTATGGCATTGAGGTGCTCACCGAGGCTCAGGTTCGAGGGCAAGGGTGGGGAACTGAGGCCCAGGGCAAGGGTGTGGGCTGCATGGGCCCTGGAGGTGTGGAGGATGCTTGGCCCTACTGTCTAGGCCCAGAGGTGGTGTTTGTGCTCCAGCCCTGGGGGGTGGCACTGGGCCTTCTTTTTGGCAAGGTACTTGCAGAGCCCGTTTGTGGGGAGAGAGCTGATCTGCTCAGGGCTGGGATGGGGATCTGGAGGGGCTTGGGAGTATGGGGAGGGATTTGAGGGGATGGTGACACTGGTAAAGAATGAGGAGCTAGCAGGCAGAGGAGGGAGCAAGGGCAACCCGGGAAGTAGGAGTAGAGCTTAGTGGGGGCTGCTTAGAGGGTCTGGCTGGGCTCTAGGTATATCACTGGATGGAGTGAGTGGCAAGGCCAGGTCTCTGCCCAAGCCCATGCCCTACCTGGTGGGGTTGCAGGTGGTCACCGTGGATGTGAGGAACAAGAAGGTGGTGTTCAAGGATGGCTTCAAGCTGGAGTACAGCAAACTGCTGCTGGCACCAGGGAGCAGGTGGGACCCTGGGCAGGGTGCTGGCCAGGCTGGGAGGACTTGGTCTGCAGGGAGCCCCTCACCAACACTGCCAGTGTCTCAGCCCTAAGACACTCAGCTGTAAAGGCAAAGAGGTTGAGAATGTGTTCACCATCCGGACGCCTGAGGATGCCAACCGTGTGGTGAGGCTGGCCCGGGGCCGCAATGCCGTCATCGTGGGAGCTGGCTTCCTGGGTGAGTGGCCGGGGGGCGGCCAGGCTATCAGGGGAGGCGCAGGGTGCCAGCCTGCCTCCCCTACCCACGTCCCCAGGGATGGAAGTGGCCGCCTACCTGACTGAGAAGGCCCACTCGGTGTCCGTGGTGGAGCTGGAGGAGACCCCCTTCAGGAAGTTCCTGGGGGAGCGTGTCGGTCGGGCCCTCATGAAGGTGCGTCCACCCCATGCTCAGCCCCGGGCACCCTGACCAGTCCCCAGCAAGGCCCTCACTCATGGCTGACCCACCCATCTGCCGAGACAGATGTTCGAGAACAACCGGGTGAAATTCTACATGCAGACAGAGGTGTTGGAGCTGCGGGCTCAGGAGGGAAAGGTGGCTGCACCCCCCCCCCCAGCCTTCTGCCCCTCTCCTCTGTGCCCAGAGCTGGGCCCACCTGCTCACACCCCTCCCCCACAGCTGAAAGAGGTCGTGCTGAAGAGCAGCAAGGTTGTGCGGGCAGACGTCTGCGTGGTGGGCATTGGTGAGTGGGCGGGCAGCAGGGAGCAGAGCCACCCACACACACTCTGAGTGACTCTGGGCTCATCCCCTCCCCTCCCAGAACCTCAGTTTCCACATCTGTAAATGGGGACTCTTAACTGTACCCACTTGGCAGAGCTGTTGGAAAACATGCATCCCAGGCCTGGCGTGGAGGATGCTCCCAGTGACCACTGCCCACTAACACCCCATGCCCTGCCCTGTGCGGGCAGCTAAAGGCAGAGCAGCCTCTAACTGGTCCCTACTCCAGTTGAGGTGGCAGTTGTGGGGGCGGGAGGGGGGCATGCAAAGCTGGAAAGTGGCAGCTCGGGTTGGGGGTCATGATGTGCCAAACCCCACCTGGAGAGCTTCATGGAGTGTGAGAGGGTGGGACTGGAGCATGGACGAGGTAGCCTCTGTCCCACCAGGCGCAGTGCCCGCCACAGGCTTCCTGAGGCAGAGTGGCATTTGTCTGGACTCCCGAGGCTTCATCCCAGTCAACAAGGTGTGGCTGGGCTCTGACAAGAGGGGTGGGAGGTCCAGGCTGGATCCCGACCCCATGGAGCCCGGCCTCTCCCCACAGATGATGCAGACCAGCGTCCCAGGTGTGTTTGCAGCCGGTGATGCTGTCACCTTCCCCCTGGCCTGGAGAAACAACCGAAAAGTGAACATCCCACACTGGCAGATGGCACATGCCCAGGGTATGGCAGGGTCTCAGCCTCCCTGAGGTCCACCCCTCAGTGGCTGGCCTTGGGTCCTGGCCACTGTTGGCCATCGAAGGCTCTGTTCTGGGCTGTCTGCCAGCCTCATCCAGGTGACTGCACCAGTTCTATGGCCCATCCCCGGGGACCTCCCTTCAGGCTGACCCCAGAGTCAGTGTCCTCTGGATGCCCCATTGAGCCCATCACAGCCCGACTACTGCAGCCGGCCTTCCATCAGCCTCGCCTTCTCTTCTGTCCTCAGGGACACATGTCCTATAGAATTTCTCTGACAGACCTGCACAGTCACCCTGGGACTATCCACCCAGTGTTTACAGGGCCTTTTCCTCCTTTGGGCCACGACTAGCTCTATGAACTCAATTGCTTTGGCAAGCCCTTGGAAGGTGGCCATCTGTGCCTGGAGGCCTGGGTTTAGTGGGGTGGTGGTGCTGAGGAATAGCCTCCCTCTCACATTTGGTGGCCACCATGCCCCCGCTGAGTTTCCAAGTGCTGCTGTAACAGAAATACCACAAGTGGGTAGCTTCAGAGAACAAAAATGTATTTTCTCACAGTTCAGGAGGCTAGAAGTCCGAATTCAGGACACTGGATCTTGGGGAAGGCTTTTTGTCGGCTCTGGGAGAAGATTCTTGTCTCACCTTCTCTAGCCCTGGCCGTCCTTGGTTCCTTGGCAGTCGTCATGTGGCATCTATCTTCTTCCTTTTGTGCTTGCTTCTGTGTTTAATCTCCTCTTTTTATAACTCAGAAGTGATTAGTTTTAGGACACACCCTACACTGATAGGGCTCATTAACATAACACAGAAACCCTATTTCCAAATTGGTTACATCCAGTGGCATTGGGGTCATGAATCCAGCACATATTTTGGGGAGAAACAATTCAATCCATAACACCCCCAAGCCTCATGTACTCTGTGCACCTGGTATAAGCCCCTAAACTGCAGGAGCCAGCAAGTTAGCTGCCTCCCTACCTCATAAGGAGGACCACCAGACCCCTAGTCTGGGATAAGGGACTCCACCTGCACCGTTTCCCCTCCCTCTGCCTTCACTTTATCTGAGGGTCTGCTGGTACCAGTTTCTACCCAAGTATAAAGTCTAAAGGTGCTGCTAGGTTGTAAGGCGCCAAAGGCTACTCAAGTATAACGGGTTTTACTGGGACAGACTAGAAGCCTTTCCCTAACACCCAGCTGCAGGGGTCCAGCGGGGCCTCATAGGAACTGGGAAGCCACCATGGCCTTTTTCTCAGGGGCTCTGTGTGTACCTGTCACCTCTGCTTCCCTGGGCACTTCACACCTCCCACCTCAGGCCTGCCCAAATGGTCCCGAAGCCCCAGGAAGCAGACCTTCCAGGCCCAGGGCACCTCATTTCAAATTTCCCAGAAGAATCTGGTTGGCTAGCCTTGCGCCAGGTGTCCTTTCTTCACCAACTGGCTACAATAGAGGGTGGCAGTGGCAGAGAAAAGATGGCCTCTTGACCATGGGGATGGGGGGAAGGTGAGGACGAGTAGCCCCACATGTCGGGCCCCCATGGCAGGCGATGTGGAGTGGTGATGAGGGTTGGGGCCTGGGTCCTGCAGGGCGTGTGGCGGCCCAGAACATGCTTGCGCAGGAGGCAGAGATCAGCACACTGCCCTACCTCTGGACCGCCATGTTCGGCAAGAGCTTGCGTTACGCGGGTAACTGCGGACGGGGGCGGGGCTGAGCGTTCAGGGGCTGGGCTGAGAGAGTCTTCGGGCTGGACTGAGCGTCGGGGGCGGGGCTGGGGTGGGGCTCGGACGGTACGGAGGCGGGGCTAAGTGAGGTGTCTGCGGAGTGCAGGGGCGGGGCTTGGAGTTAGGGGTGGGCCATGACCACACTAGAAATAAGCAGCTAGGAAGGAGCTCGCTGAGGGCGGAGCTAGGGCTTACCTAAGAAAGTGGGGACCAAGGTCGTGGAGGGTCCAGGGAGGAGTTAGGAGGGTCCAGGGCGTGGAACCTGTGAAGCCTCATCCCTTTCGCGCGGCTCACGTGGGCGCCGCCTGCCGGCCCGGCCCACAGGTTACGGAGAAGGATTCGACGATGTCATCATTCAGGGGGACCTGGAGGAGCTGAAGTTCGTGGCTTTTTACACCAAGTGAGAGCAACGGCGCGGAGGTGGGGCGCGAGGAAGTGGGAGCTCGGTCTGGGAGGAGGACCGAGTGGCAGAGGGAGGCATGCGAGGCAGGAGACGTGGCAGAGACAGGTGAGGAGTAGGAGCATGAGGCCACACATTTCATCTTCAGGACAGCTCTTTGAGGTGGGTGTTGACACTTGCTTTTACAGTTGAGGAAAGTCACACAGGTAGAGAGTGGTGATCCTGGGACAGGAGCCCACTCCTGAGCTGCAGGTGCAAAGCAGGGAGGGCTAGGTGCTTAGGACACTGCTGCTGTCCAACCAGCAAGATGGGCAAGACCCATCTCTGTCCCAGAACATCATCAGTGTGTCAGGGTCCTCTGAGGAGGGGGCCACCGCGAGGTAGTCCTCAGGCTCAGCCACCCTCTCCCTGCAGAGGCGACGAGGTGATCGCTGTGGCCAGCATGAACTACGACCCCATCGTGTCCAAGGTGGCTGAGGTGCTGGCCTCAGGTCGAGCCATCCGGAAGCGGGAAGTGGAGTGAGTGTGGGGAGTGAGGCCTGGAGAGGAAGGTGAGAGTGGAGGGGGCCTGAAGCCCCCCTGCTTAGTCCCAGGGCATTGTGGGGCATGGGCTGCGGTTTGGGAGTCGGCTGGTATATGAGCTCAAGGGAGACAGGCAGGAAAGGGGCCTGTGGTGTCTGTGTGTGGTCAAGGGCAATTTCTTGGACAGTCACTGCTTCCAGAGAGCCTCTAGAGACTGGGGAAAGCCTGGAGGCCACTGGGAAGCAGGGGGCTGGAGCCACAAGGTGGGAGATAGGGAGGCCACAGCTGGAAGCAATGGAAGACCATTGAATGACATGCCTTCTACTGGGCTTTCTCTCTCTCTCTCCCTCTTGCCCTCGCAAAGGCTGTTTGTGCTGTACAGCAAGTACGTGTGTTCTCCTCTGTCCTTGACTGTTGTGCATTTTTGTCACTGCAGCCCAGAGCCTCCACTGGTCTACTTCTCTCTGCCCATGTAGACATCCCTCTGGCACCAGTGCCTGGCATGGAACAGGCACCATGCTTCCCTCATGGTCCAGCTGCTTGCAGTGCCCAGAGTGAGGGGACCTTGCTCTCTTCTGCTCTGATCCCTCCTTTTCTCATTCTTGTAGGACTGGCGACATGTCCTGGCTCACGGGGAAAGGATCCTGAGCTCACATGCAACATACTTGGGCAGGCAGGCTGGGGCACCAGGGTCAGAGGCCAAGTTCCTGGGGGCAGGTGCGAACTTCCAATTTTCCAGGATCCCCCAGGGCAGAACCTGAACCCTCCATAGTGCTCCCCTTCAGCTGCCTGGCTCCCCTCTGGAGAGGCTTCAGCTTCAAGAAGATACCTTGGCTGCCACAGATGACTGGTATTGGAGGCAGGATAGGCCCTGCTTCTTCTCTTTGGAACTTCTGTTTTGGAACCCTGCAACATCTTAGACATGATCTTAAAATTAAAACGCACACATTTGCAGATCTGTGTGATTCCCAGCATGATTGGGCAAACATTCATTGCGGGGGACAAGCACAATCACAGAATGCTCAGTGCCACATCAGGGAAGTTCAACCCGTGGACGCCCAGAGGAGGCAGAAACTGATTCTCCCCCTGGGGTCAGGGAAGGCATCTCCAGGGAGTGCTTTGGATCTGGATTTTGAAGGACACTCCAGGTAGAAGGGACCAAAAAAAAAAAAAAAAAAAAAACAAGTAAAATGGGCAGTATCAGATTAAGGAGGATAGCCTCAGGATTTAAAAAAAAAAAAAAAACCCAAACCCGTTGCCGTCGAGTCGATTCCGACTCATAGGTAGAAGGGACAGCATGAGCAAAGGACTTGAGACAGGAAACGCTTCTACAGAAACTAGAAGGTCTTGGGGTGCATTTGCCCACTTAGGGCTGTAAGAGCTGGGTCCTGAGACAGACTCCATTCTCGCAGCTGCCGGAGCTTTTCGAATCCCCATTCTGCGGACGAAGAGCGAGGGTCGGCTATTAAGTAGAAAACAAGGAATGAGAATTCAAAGGCCCTGCCCTTTTCTTTGTGCCACGCTGCCTCCCAGCCAACAAGAACGCTGAGGGGAGACCCATGGGGCCAGGGCTGAGGATGCAAGCAGGAAGAGGAGGGCCGGGCCGCAAGCCGAGGCCGCTGCGAGCAAGGAACCCTCCACCGCGGGATCCCAGGACCGGCAGACGGTCCCAGCTGGAGCCACGCGCAGACAGGGCGTGCCGGGTACTGCAGGCCCGCCGGGGAGGGTCTCCGAACGCCGCAGGTCCAGCAAGGCCAGTGAAGCGCAGTCCGGGCGGGACTGGGGACAGGACGCCGCGTTCATTGCAGGGGGTAACCGGGCGCCCGTACTTGGCCGGAAATGCTTCCCGGAAGGCTACATGCTAGCCAGGAAGGGACGCCCAAGGGACCACGCTGGCCCTCAGTGTCACTAGGTGCGTTAAGTCTGTCCGGAAGTTCGAACGAGCGAAAGCACGGCACTAGCCGGAAGTTCTGCGGCGTCGGCGCAGGGATTGCCGGGAAATGTAGTCCCACTGGGCGGCCTGGGGCGGTGGCCGCACGACCCACGGAGCCGACGGCGGAGCGGGCGTGGACCCTGGATGGCTGGGCCGGGTGGCTCGGGGGTCCCGATTGGGGCTGGGACCCTGGTAGGCGGCGCGCGGTCCAAGGTGGCCCCAAGCGTGGACTTTGACCACAGCTGCTCGGACAGCGTGGAGTACCTAACGCTCAACTTTGGGCCCTTCGAGACTGTCCATCGCTGGCGGCGCCTCCCGCCTTGCGACGAGTTCGTGGGCGCTCGGTACGGGCGGGCGGGGTCCAAAGGCGAGGTGGGGCTTGGTTCTTGGGCGGGATCTGGCAATGGGGGAGGGTGGGTTCAGGACAGTGCCCAGGACAGGGGAGGAGAATCCCAGGGGTCCCAGAGCGGGGTGACCTGGGGCGAAGTGGTATTTGAGGGCCTCGGGCCAAGGTCCTGCGTGCTTTCCCGTGGAGAGGGGAGATTCATAGTCCCGGGGCGGAGTCACGGGTCCCTGCGCAGGATCCTCTAGGGTACTGATAGAAGTTGGTAGTCTCAGCAGTTCTCCACAGTGGAGAGGTATTAGCCGACTTCTGTGGCCGTTCTCCTGCTTAGTCTCATCCCCTGGGTGCCTCCAAGAGGGTCTCGGCCTCACCACCCTTCTTTCTTTCCAGGCGAAGCAAGCACACGGTGGTGGCTTATAAAGATGCCATCTACGTGTTTGGAGGAGACAATGGGTGAGTCTGAACATGGGAGTGTTAGGACCAGAAAGGGAGAAGCCTGGTGACTGGGGGCGGGGCCTCTGCAGTGCTACCTCTGTCCTCCCAGGTGTTAGCTAAACACTTTAAGCCTCACTTTCCCCATCTGTAGAGTGTGGTTCCCTACACTTACCTCCCAGGTCATGGTGAGGATTAGTTCTGTAAAACCCAAAGCCAACCATTGCTGTCAAGTTGATTTGGACTCAGCGACCTAATAGGACAGAGTAGAACTGCCCCATAGGGATTCCAAGGAGCGGTTGGTGGATTCAAACTGCTGACCTTTTGGTTAGCAGCCGAGCTCTTACTCATTGCGCCACCAGGGCTCTGTAGCTTTGTTTATTCCGTTGACTGGAATTCTGGAAATTTTAACTGTCTGCACTTGCTGTGAGAGTTGTCTCTTAGCAGTTTGTCAAAGCTGTGTCTGAAAGTAATTGAGCCGTGCCCTATTGCACTGAGACCCCAGCTTTGCCTCTGGAAAGAAGCAAGGCTCATCTGTTTTTAAGTAGGACTCAGTGTGCTGGCAAGGCAGTGATGCTGTGTTTTTGTGCCTCTCACACTTGGCAGCAAGTGTTGATAGTTGGGTTTCTGAACCCTCACAGATCTTCTCTGGATTGCTCTGTGAAGCCCAGGCTGATCACCCAGAGCCCATGGAACCCCTCAGCACAGCATGCAATGGGGGAGCACACAGAAATGTTCCTCTTGTTCTGAGTGAGTGGACGAAGTTTTGAAAGAAGCACAGCTGCCCTTGCTGCCACCCTTGCTGGGCAGTTCTTCCCAGCACTTCCCTGGGGGCCTTGCCCACCACACAATTCGCAGCTGAGAAGGCATGGAGGACACGATTTTATTTCCTGTGTGGCCCACTTTTTGTGAGGGCTTTCCCACACTGTAATCAACTCCTGGCAGCAACCCCAGTCCTGTTGGTGGACACACCTCCATTACACAAACCATTCCCAGTTAAGTTGTGGCAAGTGCTCCTTGGCTAAAGATAACAGCCGAGGTTCACCCTCTGTCCATGCAGCCACTTCCTTCCCTTGGAATGTTTTCTTATAACCCATTCTACAGGAGCTGGACCTGCCCAGAGGGGAAGCGCTATCTTAGTGTGAGCTGGGCCATGATGGATCCTGGGCAGGGGCCTTGTGGGTGAGGGAAGTGGGGATCGGTCTTCTGGAGAGGATGATGACCTGAAAGATGAGTCGGAGGGATACAGGAAAGGAGAGTGCTCCAAGCAGAGGGGTCAGCAGGTGCGGAGGCCTGGAGGTGGGAGGCTCTGAACTGTGCAGGACAGGTGTCCAGACAGGGTCTCCCTACCTCCCTCCCTCATTCACTGATATGCTCAGGGAAGCCAGGGATGTGGGAGCTCCGGCAAGAGTAGGAAGCCTGCCGGAGGTGGTGCTGAAGCGTGGTCTGGACCTGTGTGACGTTCGGCTCAGGCAGGCAGCTTAACCATGCTAAGTGCACTTTGGTTTCCTCCTCTGTATATAGGGCCACCGTACACGCTGCTGTGGCAGGGGGCTCACGAGGGTCTGTGAGCACATGGCTGTGTAGCTATGAGGGGCTCAGCACAGAGGTGTCCCTGGGCCAAGGATGGGATGTTTGTGCATGGCAGATCCTGCTGTGAGTCCTGCCCCAACCCCTCAGCCCCAGAAAGGGCTAGTCTCTGACAGTGCTATGGCCTTGATCCTACAGGACGCCCTGGAGATTTGACCTGGGCCTGGGACTTAGGTAGGACTCCACCCAGCCCTGCAGTGCAGGAGGCTCCCTCTGGCCTCCTTGGGTGTGGTCTTCTGGCTCCCAGCCTATCTCCCCCAGTCTCTTTACCCATGAGCAGCCAGAGGGCTCCATTTATTTTTATTTTTTAAAAAATTTTTATTTTTTTCCCATACAAAAATTTATATATACATTGTTATGTGACCCTAATTGCTCTCCGTATACTGTGACAGCACACTCCTCCTTTCCACCCCTGATTCCCCATGTCCATTCAACCAG
>NW_004444093.1:5322346-5415540 GCF_000243295.1 Trichechus manatus latirostris | reverse complement strand
GGTATAATAGGTTCTAAAATCAGGTAGTGTGAGGCCTCCCACTTTGTTCTTCTTCAGTAATGCTTTACTTGTATGGGGCTTCCTCCCTTTCCATGTGAAGTTGGTGATTTGTTTCTCTATCTCATTAAAAAATGCCAGTGGAATTTGGATAGGGATTGCATTGTATCTGTAGATCGCTTTGGGTAGAATTGACATTTTCACAATGTTGAGTTTGCCTATCTATGAGCAAGGTATGTTGTTGCACTTATGCAGGTCTGTTTTGGTTTCTTGCAGTAGTGTCTTGTAGCTTTCATTGTATAGATCTTCTACGTCTCTGGTTAGACTTATTTCTAAGTATTTTATCTTCTTGGGGACTATTGTAAATGGTATTGATTTGGTGATTTCCTCTTCGAGGTTCTCTTTGTTGGTGTAAAGGAATCCAACTGATTTTTGTATGTTTATCATGTATCCTGAAACTTTGCTGAAATCTTCTATTAGTTCCAGTAGTTTTCTTATGGATTCTTTGGGGTTTTCTGTGTATAAGACCATATCATCTGCAAATAGAGACACTTTTCCTTCTTCCCTTCCAACTTGGATTCCCTTTATTTCTTTTTCCAGCCTAATTGCTCTGGCTAGGACCTCCAGCAGTGTTGAATAAGAGTGGTGATAAAGGGCATCCTTGTCTTGTTCCCATTCTCAAGGGGAATGCTTTCAAAGTCTCTCCATTTAGGATGATGTTGGCTGTTGGCTTTGTATAAATGCCCTTAATTATATTGAGGAATTTCCCTTCTACTCCTATTTTGTTGAGAGTTTTTTTCACGAATGGGTGTTGGACTTTGTCAAATGCCTTTTCTGCATCAATTGATAAGATCATGTGGTTCTTGTGTTTTGTTTTATTTATGTGATGGATTAAATTGATTGTTTTTCTAATGTTGAACCATCCCTGCATAGCTGGTATAAATCCCGCTTGATCATGGTGAATTATTTTTTTGATATGTTGCTGAATTCTATTGGCTAGAATTTGTTGAGGGTTTTTGCGTCAATGTTCATGAGGGATATTGGTCTGTAATTTTCTTTTTTTGTGGTGTCTTTACCTGGTTTTGGTATCAGGGTGATACTGGCTTCATAGAATTAGTTTGGGAGTATTCTATCCTTTTCTATGCTCTGAAATACCTTTAGTAGTAGTGGTGTTAACTCTTCTCTGAAAGTTTGGTAGAATTTTCCAGTGAAGCCATCTGGGTCAGGGTTTTTTTTGTTGGGAGTTTTTAAATTACCTTTCAACTTCTTCTTTTGTTATGGGTTTATTTAGTTGTTCCACCTTTGTTTGTGTTACTTTAGGTAGGCAGTGAGTTTCTAGAAATTTGTCCATTTCCTCTAGGTTTTCAAATTTGTTAGATTACAGTTTTTCATAGTATTCTGTTATGATTCCTTTAATTTCAGTTGGGTCTGTTGTGATATCACCCATCTCATTTCTTATATGGGTTATCTGCTTCCCCTCCTGTTTTTCTTTTGTGAGTTTGGCGAGTGGTTTATCAGTTTTGTTGATCTTTTCAGAGAACCAGCTTTTGGTCTTGTTAACTCTTTCAATTGTTTTTCTGTTCTCTATTTTATTTAATTCTGTTCTAATTGTTATTATGTCCTTTCTTATGATGCCTGAGGGCTTCTTTTGCTGCTCTCTTTCTACTTGTTCCAGTTGTAGGGTTAATGTTTTGATTATGGCCCTTTCTTCTTTTTGGATGTGTGGATTTATTGCTATAAACTGACCTCTGAGCACTGCCTTTGCTGTGTCCCAAAGGTTCTGGTAGGATGTGTTTTCATGCTCATTTGATTTTATGAATTTCTTTATTCCATCCTTAATTTCTTCTATAACCCAGTAGTCTTTAAGCAAGGTGTTGTTCAGTCTATGTGTTTGATTCTTTTTCCTTGCTTTTTCTGTTGTTGGTTTCTACTTCTATGGCTTTATGTTCAGATAAGATGCTTTGTAATATTTCGATGCTTTGCATTTTGTTAAGGCTTGCTTTATGGCCTAATATGTGGTCTGTTCTGGAGAATGTTCCACGTGTGTTGGAAAAGAAAGTATAGTTGGCTGCTGTTGGGTGGAGTGTTCGGTATATATCTATGAGATCAAGTTGGTTGTAGCATTTAGCTCTTCCATGTCTTTGTTGAGCTTCTTTCTGGATGTTCTGTTCTTCACCGAAAGTGGTGTATTGAAGTCTACTACTGTTGTGGAGATGTCTATCTCTCTTTTCATTGCTGTTAGAGTTTGTTTTATGTATTTTGGAGCAGAGGGCTCCATTTAAAAATGCAAGTTGGAGCGTGTCCCTTCTCAGCTCAGAACCCTGTGATGTCCACCCACTTGTCATGGCATCTGTGAGGCCCTGTGCTCGCACCCTCACTGGCTCCCTTGCTGTGTTTTGACTAGACCAAGCGCTCTCCTGGCCCTTGCCCTGGCTGCTCCTTCTGCCTAGAATGCCCACCCCAGGTGCACAGATGGTTTCCTCTGCCCCCTTCCTGCCCTCCTCATGCCTTGTGGGAACTGGCAGCCGCCCATCCCTCTGAGCCCTCTCACCCTCTCTACTGGTCTCGAGCACATGGATATTTGTTCCTATCTGTCTCCTCCACTGGAATGTTGGCTTCACCAGGGCACGTCTGAGCTCAGTTCCTGCTGTATCCCCCCACCACCCAACCCAGACCTGGAATGGAATAAGGTAGAGGACTCTGCTTGTAGCATTTACTGAAGCATGAACACTGTCCCCCAACCAGGAGAGGCCTTGGTGTCCAGCACAGGGCAGGGGGGTAGGCGGGTGGTGGGAGGGTAGGGGGGTGGTTGGAGGGTGGGGTGGTGGTGGTGGTGGGGGCAGTGGAGGTGTGGTGTGGAGGGGATTGGGGCCCCCATCCCTGGGAGTACTCTATAACCTAGAGTTTGTGTGACAACTGTAGCAGCAAGCGGAAACGTTTTTTGATATAAGAAACAGGATACGGTTGATCTTCACTCTAGTTGCAGTGCAAGATGCAGTCCCACCTCCAGGCTTCCAAGTTTGCGTTTCAGCTGCATGGTCTTGGGCACGCCCTTTCATCCCCAGGCTCAGTGTCCCCATCTGGAAAATGAGAGAGGAATGTCCCTCCCTGGGATGGTGCAGGCTGAGTGAGGCCTAGTGGGCAGGAGCTGCTGGGCTGTTGAGGTGATGGCCTTCTTTTGGGTGGTAGCGAGAAGCAGTGGTGGTTCAGTGGTAGAATTCTTGCCTTCCATGTGGAAGACCCAAGTTTGATTCCTGGCCAGTGCACCTCATATGCAGCCACCGCCTGTCTTGTCAGTGGAGGCTTGTGTGTTGCTGTGATGCTGAACTGGTTTCAGCAGAGCTTCCAGACTAAGAAAGACTAGGGGAAAGGCCTGGTGATCTACTTCCAAAAAATCAGCCAACAAAAATCCTGTGGATCACATTGGGTCAACCTGCAACCAGTCATGCAGATGGTGCAGTTTCGTTCTCTTGTGCCTGGGATTGTCGTGAGTCAGGGGCCGAGGAGGGCAGCTAACAGCCATAGTAGTCTGGGAGGTGACGTGTGGAGGGCGCCAGCCTAACAGGTGGTGCAGTGACCAGTGGATTTGTATTCCACTGTATGCTATCTTTGACAGAAGGTAGGTGTTACATTGTTTCTACAATGGAGAGGCCAGGAAGATCAGAGAGAAGAAAGGACCTCTCTTGAGGTGTGGGCAAGCATTCGCACCATGGTGAGCAGCCTCAGAGAGGGGGTGTTGAGATGCACAAGTGGGGACAGTGGAGCCCAGAGTGAGTTATGGATGGTGACTCTGGCCTTTGGGCTGTTTCCTGCCCTCAGTGTAGCAGCTGGGTGGCTCCTGGTGGCTGGATAATGCTTTGGTCCTGGTCCCACCTGTGTGGCCGCCCCGGCCCCTGCAACAGCTGGGTCGCCTTCCAGAGGGTCAGCAACCAGCCAAAAGCAGCCCCTCCATCTGCAGCATGCATCTTGGGGTTCCTCGGTTCCAATGCTGCTCTCTCTCTGGCTACTTTCAGGAAGACAATGCTCAATGACCTCCTGCGCTTTGACGTGAAGGACTGTTCCTGGTGCAGGTGAGCAGCCTCAGCTCCAAAACCCCACTTTGTCTTATAAAACAGAGTGACCCTCTGCTGATTCCAGTGGCCATTGTCGTCCTGTTCATTGTGGAAAACCCAAGAAGCTGAAAGAAGGGAGAACAGTCCTCGGTTGCCACACCCAGAACCACTCCTAGCCTTTTCCTCTATTGTCTGGGTATCTTTCCCTGTCCACAAGACTGTGGTGCATAATTCTGTATGCTGTTTACTAGGGGATCTGTTTGATCCAGTTGTGGGTCTCTAGATTCTAACCGAGGAGAACCCTGCAGTCACCAGTCCTGTCTCCAGGCTAGGGCCTCCTACGGGAGCCAGCATGGGGCTATTGCTGATGGTTCCCTTGGGGTTGACTCTGTGTTGCAGGGTGCCTGGGGCTGGCAGTAGGGGCATTCTTCACCCCCTGCCTTGTGGGCTCACCCTCTGCAGAAGAGCCAGGACCTTGGTGGTCTCCCTCTGACAGATGCCCTCCTACATGGCTGGCCTTGGGCAAGATGTTTGCCTTCTCTGGGCCCAGGATGTTTGTGCCCATTCACTCCAGTCTGGCCCCTTCCCGGCAAGCAGTCCACAGGGAAAGGGGAGAGATGGATCTCAAGATTGAGAGCTAACGGGCTCCTCCTGATCTCTGCCATCGTCCCACCAGGATCACAAACCCACTGAGCGCTCGTAGTGCCACACTCTGAGTGGGGGCCCTGCGCACAGCCTCCTGGTCCTAGAAGCCCTCAGGGTGGGGGGGTCCCACTCCCCGCCCCATGACAGAGGAGGGCATCGGGACTGGAGACATAAATATCTGACCCAGGACCCACAGCTGCTGAGTGGCCAGGTCAGGGTCCCAGGAGACTTGAGCCGCCACTGGAATATCTCCTGAAGTTTATGTGCTGTTTCTCCCACATGTCATTTTTAAAATACAGTTAATAGGTACAGATTAAATTTAAAAATTGCTTGAAGAATTTACAGTTCTTTGTTAAAAGTTGCTTAAGCATACAATGAAATTCTGAAAAGGAGCAGCCTTGGAAAAGCAGCATAAATGACTTTTTAATTCGATAAATAAAACGTATGGACCACCCACGCAGTAGGGTATTGGCAGCACTGCAGATCTGGGTATAGAGGATTCTAGAGTGGCAAGAAGGCTGAGCCACAGCCTACTGTTAAGTTGAAACAGCAGATTACAAAATATCTTGCTTGTGATTCCATCTTAGAAGTGACTCAGAGGTATAAATACTCCGAGGACACAGCGGAATGACCGCAATTTTCTGGTGGAGGGTTATGCATGGGTTTTAGTGCTTGGTTTTTAAAAATCATCGTAATTGTGGTAAATACCCATGCAACAAAACGTTTGACGTTTCAACAACCTTCATGTGTGCAGTTCAGTGATGTTAATTACATTCTTCACGTGCAGCCATCATTCTTATCTGTTCTTAGTGCCTGCTTTTTGTTGTTCTTGCTGATTTTTTAAAGTTTCTATAATGAGCCAGGTATTACCTTCGAAATACAAAACATAAGAGGAGGCCTGGGGGCACAGCAGCTGTCTTGTGCAAGTGGGAGTCCCCACTGGTCCCACCACCACTCACACCCCTTGTGCCACCCCAGGGCCTTCACAACTGGGACCCCGCCAGCACCCCGCTACCACCACTCAGCTGTGGTCTACGGGAGCAGCATGTTCGTCTTTGGTGAGCAGCCTCTGGGCCCTCTCCTGACCCCTTGGTACCGGCCTTGGTATGAAGGTCTCTGCAGGCTGGGTCCTGCTTGGTGGGCCCTTGCTGCCTACCCTCAGCTTTGTCTGCCAGAGTCCTATGAGTTCTGGGAAGTCGCCCATGACCTCCCTGGGCTGGGCAGGGTCTCCTCTAGGCCCCTTCAGCCTGTGGGCCCCTATTCCTAACTGTCCCCATCTCACAGTATTGGAATTGTCTGTGACAGGTGGGTCCTCTCTGCAGGAGCAGGGGACACTGTTCTGCTCATCTGTGTCCCCAGAGCCTTGCCCAGAGACAGGAGGGCAGCTAGTGCTCCCTGAGGCTGGTGGAAGGAGTCCCAGAAAGTGTTTTAACCTGCAGGGGTGTGCGCCTGTCTCCAGGGGCCTGAAGACTCTGAAATGCTGCTTTTAGGCATAACATTTTCTCACTCTCTCTACCCAGGGGGCTACACTGGGGACATTTATTCGAATTCTAACTTGAAGAATAAAAACGATCTCTTTGAGTACAAGTTTGCAACTGGCCAGTGGACCGAGTGGAAGATCGAAGGGCGGTGAGAGGCTTGGCTGAGATTCTGGGAGTGTCCTGATGGCTACTGAACTGGTCCCTGGGGACCAGTGGACCTGCCCTGCCTCCCAGCATCACAGATGAGGAGCCACGGGAAGAGGGCCTGGGAATTGGTTAAAACCAAAAACACCAAACCATTTGCCATCGAGGTGCCTCTGAGTCATGGTGACCCTGTGTGTCAGAGTAGAACCATGCTCCATAGGGTTTTCAATGGCTAGTTTCCTGGAAGTAGATTGCCAGGCCTCTTCTGAAGCACCTCTGGGTGAGCTCAGACCAGCAGACTTTCGGTTAGCAGCTGAGCTCATTCACCATTTGCACCACCCAGGGACTCTGGAAGCTGATTAGGACTCACTGACTCCTAGCCAAACGTGGCCACGGCCTCCCTACAGCCCTGAGACTCTTTCTTTCTAGAGATTAGAAGAGACCGAAACAGACTGCTGACAGGCGTCCCTGGTCCTGCCTTTGCAAATCCTTCTTTGGGTATTTTGGTGGCCACTTAGAAGGGGTCCTGGGGCTATGTGGTTGCCCGAATCCCTCTGCTCAGCCACCCATTGCACCTCCTGGGCTCAGCCTAGGAATGTCCATGGCTCTGGTGCCATTACTACCAGTGTCCAGCCAGAGGCTCTCAGAGCCCTGGCATCAGGCCAGTGTGGGGACCAGCCACCTCAGGGGTCCAGGCAGGGACACACAGGGTAACAGCTCATGTGCTGGGCTAGCGGGGCCGTGAGGGTCAGGCGCATGCATGGCCTCACTCCTTGCTCCCCCACACTCCAGGTTGCCAGTCGCTAGGTCTGCTCATGGCGCCACAGTGTACAATGAAAAGCTCTGGATCTTCGCTGGCTATGATGGCAATGCCAGGTAGGTGGCGCCCACCCTGTGCAGCCTGTCTCTGCGCTGCCCCTGAGTGTGCTGAGGCATGGAGTAGGCCTTCCTGGCCAGGAAAGGTCAGCCCGGTGGGTTTGAGCACCACCCTGCCCAGGGGTCTTGGGAGGGTGGGCATGTGGACAGGGGTGGGTGAAGGAGCCCCCACCCAACCCCACAGAAGTCAGTAGGGCTGGACCCCTTAAGTCCCTTGGGGAGAGAGGGTGATGAGCCCAGCCTGTGTTCATGCATCAGTCTCAGGGTGTGCATGTTCCTGGAGCAAAGAGGCCAGAGCCCAGCACGGGTAGGGGTAGGGCGAGGACATCAAGGCCCCAGTGAGAAGGGGCCCTGAGGGCTGGTGGGCAGTGGGCAGCGTTGGGTTTCCGACTGGCCTCTCCCAGCCCTGGGCTCCTGCCTCTGTCTCAGGAATTTTCCTCCTTGTGCTAGAAAACTGTATTTTTCTGATCACAAAAGCAGCACGTTTGTCCCCTAAACTGTAGCACTGCAGAAACCCCTCCTGGTCTCTGCTGGTGGTGGCTTCCATGAGCATGACCTCCTTATGGTCCCTGCCAGCACTAGGGACAGCTGCTGAGTGTGCAGACATTGGGCATGTTGCCAGGTCAGGCAGATGCCAGCCCTGGGCGTGTGGAAGGTTGGCATGCTGCTGTCACGGCCCTGCAGAGATTCTGTACAGCTGCCCTCCTCTGCTGAAGCTCCCGCCTTATGGCTCTGCACGAGTGTCCCTGATCAGCATCCTAGGGACAGATTCATCCCTGGGGCCTGCCCTCCTGGCAGGGCTGTGCTGCCCTGACAGCCAGACCCAATGGTGAGGGTCATCACCCCGTCCTAATGCAGGTTGAATGACATGTGGACGATTGGCCTCCAGGATCGGGAGCTCACATGCTGGGAGGAGGTAAGGGGTGCAGGGAGCCAGGGTAGGTGCCTTCTCCCCTGCTCAAGCCCAGCCTGTTCCCAGCCTTGCCTCCTGCTCAGCCCCTTTCCCAGTTTCAGTGGCAGGTACCTAGCAAGCCACCTCTGTAGGTTCTGTGCTGTTGGGGAGTTGAATGTCACAAGTGACGGATGCTATTTTGGTCTAATCCACATTTTCCAGAGTCATGGTCACTGGAGCTTCCGGGCCACCTGTCATGCTGTCCCACTGTCCCCTCGCACTGTTCCTTTCCTCTGTAGTGATGAGTTTAGCCCCAGCTGTTCAAACTTGGAGTCCCTGCATGGCCATTTAACACAGTCAGCCACTGATCAAAAGGTTGGAAGTTCAAGACCACCCAGAGGCACCTTGGAAGAAAGGCCTGGCAATCTACTTCCAAAAAGTCACCCATTGAAAGCCCTGTGGAGCACAGTTCTACCCTGACACACATAGGGGCACCATGAGTTGGAGTTGATCTCACAGCACCTGATTGTTTTTGGTTTGTGAGATGGTTTGTGGGAAGCTGTTCTTATACTTTAGGCTGTTCTGCAAAATTTAATCGCCAACACTTATTTAGGGAAGTTTCAAAAGTAAAAGCAGCTCAAGTGCAACAGTCTGAGCCTGGTCCTAGAAGGCCCCAGGCTGAGCATCCCCCATTCCCCCACAGGTGGCCCAGATCGGCGAGATCCCGCCCTCCTGCTGCAACTTCCCCGTGGCCGTGTGCCAAGACAAGATGTTCGTGTTTTCCGGCCAGAGTGGAGCCAAGATCACCAACAACCTCTTCCAGTTTGAATTCAAAGACAAGACGTGAGTGCCGTCGTGGGCGGGGCCCTGGGCAGGTGCAGATAGGTGACCTAGCTGGTAGATGCCTCCACAATCAGCCCCAGAGCCTGAATTCTGGTCGCCATCCTCCCAGCTGCTCTCCTGGAGCAGGGTGCACAGTGTGCCTTGTATAGGCTAGGCACAAGGCCCCTTGGCTCCTGGGTGTGGCTGTCTACAAGGTAGGTCCTGGGTGGGCCCTGCTCCTTCATCCAGTGGGAGGATGCCCCTGCTCCTTGAAGAGCTTGGTCAGTGCCACCAATACCACCTGCAGCCAGCATAGATCTCATGTGATGGTGGGAGATCAGAGGGGTGCACAGGCCCTAGGAGCTTCCAGCTGTAATACCCTTCTGCTGCTGGCCCTCGGCTCCACGATAAGCCTGCTCCTGGGGGTGGCTGCCGGCCTTGCTTCGGCTCTGGGAACCCAGGAGGGGGACCTGGGAGCTGCCTTGAAGGCCAGGGCTGTCAGCAGGTAGGAGGAAGTGTCCGCCTCCTGGGCAGAGGGGACCAGTTCCCCACTCTGGGGTTGGCCAGGCCTGGGAGGAGGGTCTCACTACATACAGGACGGGGGCTCTGCTTGGCTGCCGCGTAGAACTCTGGTGTCCCACTTGCTGCCCCACCCAAGACCCTGCTCTGGAGTGGCGCCACCTGCATGCCCTGTGCCCTGGTTCTTGCTTATTCTCTGTCTCATTATAATGGCCGTTCTCATCAGTGTCTGGCCGAGTGCACCCGGGGGTCTTGCTGCCCAGTCGCAAGGGCAAGCACCACACCTCAGCCTGGACCTTGGAAGTCTTTGCTCGCCCACAGCTCCAGCTGGGCCAGCACCTTGAGTACCATTGTTCTTGTCCCTTGTCCTGCTGCTCAGTGCGGCCCTGACAGCCCTCTGGCTTCCTTCCTCACAATGCTCCATACGAGGCCTCTGCCCCTGGCCAGGCACTTCCACTCTCCCTGCAGACTTTGGACTCCACTGGGCAGGGAGGGGCGAGGCGCTAGCCTGGCCATAGCGGGGCTGGGAGGTGCTGGATGGTGGTAGGGCCAGTGTCTTCTGGGCTGCTAGAGCACAGAGGGCTGGGTGCGGGTGGGGGGCCAACCATGTCTGGAGAGGTGAGAGGGAGTAAGTGGGAGGGGGTGCCGCCACAGTGCAGGGTGACGGACCTGGAGAGGAATGATGCAGAGGCCTGCGTTGAGCAGGAGGGCCGGTGAGGGGGAATCCAGACATGCTTTGGAGGCAGAGTTTGGGGGCACCCAGATGTAGGGGAAGTGGACACAGACGCTCAGTGTCTGGGCCAGGCAGGTAGGTTGCAGCACCGAATCTGCGAGGGGGTCCTCAGCCAGCACTGGGGGAAGATGCAGGGCCCCAGGATACCTGTCTCTTGGGGGTCTGCAGGCGGGAGTGAGGGGCCCAGGGCCAGTGTGGCTGGAGACAGGGCCCGGGCCACCCATGAAGCAGACTGGAGAAGCAGGGCGGGCAGTGCGAGTGGGTGGCGCCTGTCTCAAGGCTGGTGGCGGAGTGGATGGGGAGTAAGAAGAAACCCTGCAGCCCAGGGTGGGCGCTGGGAGGCCTGGCAACCCCCATCAGCCTTTGTTCTCCTGCAGCCCTCCTAGGTGGCCGCATGCCTTGCCTCGGTCTCCGCCCTTTGCCCCTTTTCCCTCCCAGAGGCCTGTGGTCACCTTCTCTGCTGTGGGTGGGAAGGCCCTGTGTGTGGGCAGTGCACAGGCTCCACGTCCCATCTGGATAGGAGCTGCCTGCGGGATGTTAAGGCTATCCAGCTGACTAAGCATTAGGGTCTTGGCGGAAGCTTTGGCCTTGTGGGAAGTGTTACGGGAGCACATCGGGAGGCGGTCTGGGCGGCTTCTGCAGTGGCCTAGCTGTGGGGATTGGCAGGCGCCGTGGAGCACGCGCAGCCGCCCGCCGTGGCACTGTTTTGTGCAGGACTCCATTGCCTCTGAAGCAGGATCGCCCCTGGTTTATGATGGGCACAGGGAAGGGGCATGGGTAGGGCCCCAGTGGCAGCAGTGGAGCCCAGTAGAGGCCGTGTGGGAGCAGTGGCCCCGGGGCCTGGCTCACTGCTATACGCCCCCAGGTGGACACGCATCCCCACTGAGCACCTGCTCCGGGGCTCCCCACCACCCCCACAGCGGCGCTATGGGCACACCATGGTGGCTTTTGACCGCCACCTCTACGTTTTCGGGGGTGCAGCCGACAACACACTGCCCAATGAGCTGCACTGCTACGACGTGGACTTCCAGACCTGGGAGGTTGTTCAGCCCAGCTCTGACAGCGAGGTGAGCACCAGGCCAGATGCTATGGCATCTTCCCTGCTCCCTCTATCCCCACTGACCACCCTGTTCTTGACAGCGAGGTATGTGCCATAGTGGAAGCAAGGCAAGGCCATAGCTGCCTGGATAGCACCTGGATGCCCACTTGGCTCACCCTGGCCCACTGGCCTGGCCTTGGTCCGTGGCCAAGGGAGCCTGTCATGTCCCACACCTGCCAAGTCTTCCCTGTGCTGAAGACATGTTCACCCTGGGGCCCTGCACAGCCACCCTTGACCACGTGCTATGAGCCACCTTGTCCTGTGGCCTTTCCTGCCCTGCACCCTGTTCCCACAGTGCTCTTGGGGCTGGGGGCCTGAGTTTTTGGGGCCTGCCTGGCCCCCACTCCCTGGTCTCATTCTCCATGCTGTCTCACCAGGTTGGTGGGGTGGAGGTGCCAGAGCGAGCATCTGCTTCTGAGGAGGTGCCTGCCCTGGCCGCCGAGGAGCGGAGTGGCTTCAAGAAGTCCCGAGATGTGTTTGGCCTGGACTTCAGCCCCACAACAGCCAAGCAGCCAGCCCAGCCAGCCTCAGAGGTGAGTAGAAACAAGGCCTCACTAAGGCTCCAGCACCCCAACCACCTGGGCAGGTTCCGTTGTCAGCCCCACTCACAGGTGGGAGGCTGAGGCACAAACAGTACCACTCAGGGTCACAGCAAGTAAGGAGCAGGGCCTGGAGCCTAGCCTGCCCCTGAGCCCAAGGACTCCAGCGCCAGCTGCAGCGTTTGCCCCTGGGCCTCAGTGGTTCAGCTTATTAAACCGAGCACTGTTCTGCCCATTACTTCACTGTTCTGGGCCCCCCACACACCGCAGCTCTGTCCCGTCTGGGAGCCCTTTTGCCAGGGGGCTGTGCTCCCTGACCACCCCCTAGCCCCACTGCCAGAGAACCTGCCCCATCCCACCCACCCACCAACTTGCCCCCCTTCCCCCAGCTGCCCAGCGGGAGGCTCTTCCACGCAGCTGCTGTAATCTCGGACGCCATGTACATCTTCGGAGGCACCATGGACAACAACATCCGCAGCGGGGAGATGTACAGGTTCCAGGTGTGGGGATTATGGGCTTGCTGGGTGGGCTGGGGCCCAGGCTGAAGATGAGAGTGGTGGTGGAGGCCCCGGTACAGGGGCAGCTGCAGATGCCACAGGCCTGAGGCCTCAGGGTGACCCCACCTGCCTTCTGGAGCCCAGGTCAGCCTGGAGAGCCTATGGTGAGTGTGGCCCCATTCTGTTGTCCCCTGTAGTTTTCCTGTTACCCCAAGTGCACGCTACATGAGGATTACGGGCGGCTGTGGGAGAGCCGCCAGTTCTGTGATGTGGAGTTTGTGCTGGGCGAGGTGGGTGCCCTTCCTTGGGTCCCCTGCCTGCTGCCCAGGGAGGAGAAGCCTTGCACCTCAGGTGGGCTGCCTGCTGGCTATGCCTCTGTCCTGAGACGGGGTCCCACAGCATCAACCATGTACCGTCTCTACTGCAGAAGGAGGAGTGTGTGCAGGGCCACGTGGCCATTGTCACAGCACGGAGCCGCTGGCTGCGCAGGAAGATTTTGCAGGCACGGGAGCGGCTGGCCCAGGTGAGGCTGGCCTAGGTGAGGCACATCCACTCAGCTGGCACTGTGTCCGCCTGCAGAGCCCTGGACACCCCTGTTTTCCCTACAGAAGCTGGAGGAAGAAGCGTCCTCGGCCCCCAGGGAGGCCACTGGTGGGGCTGTGGGTGGTGCCCGGCCACCCCTGCTGCCTGTGGCCATCCGTGAGGCTGAGGCCCGGCCCTTTGAGGTGCTCATGCAGTTCCTCTACACGGACAAGATTCGATACCCGCGGAAAGGTCTGCTGGGCGGGGCACACGGGGCAAGTAAGCGCGGGACAGGGTGAGGCGAGCACCGGACAGGGCAGGGCAGTGCTGCTCCATGGTGGGAGGTGGCGTTTCCCGCCTTACAGATGGGCAGTCTGAGCCTGAGGCTGTGACTACTGTGGTGACAGGCGTGAACAGCTGAGCCCCCCATGGCCTGCTCCCGCCTGGCAGCACTGACCCGTCCCCTCCGTTGGGGGAGCCCCAGGCCCCCTGCCCCGTAGCTCAGGAGGCTCTTGGGCACAGGCCACGTGGAGGACGTGCTGCTCATCATGGACGTGTACAAGCTGGCGCTGAGCTTCCAGCTGTGCCGCCTTGAGCAGCTGTGTCGGCAATACATCGAGGCCTCTGTAGACCTGCAGAACGTGCTGGTTGTGTGTGAGAGCGCTGCCAGGCTGCAGCTGGGCCAGCTCAAGGTGCACTGGGGCCTGGGGCAGTTGGGGAGGGTCTGCCACACTCCACCATCCCCTCCCTGTGTCCAGCCTGCTGCTCGGCCCTCACCTGCCACCCTCCCGGTTTGTCTGTCCAGGAGCACTGCCTGAACTTTGTGGTGAAGGAGTCCCACTTCAACCAAGTGATCATGATGAAGGAGTTTGAGCGTCTCTCGTCACCTCTCATTGTGGAGATCGTGCGGCGGAAGCAGCAGCCGCCCCCTCGCGCCCCTTCAGACCAGCCTGTGGACATCGGTAGGGAGCCCCCGTCACCGTCCCTGAGAGGGGCCAGCTGGGTGTGTCCATCATGGGTAGAAGACTTGGGAGCCTCAGATAGTGTCTGCCAAGCCCTCAGGCTGTGGGGGAGGGCATTGAGACCCCAGAGTGTGTCCCAAGCATACCCACAGCTGGGCAGCTCTGTGGAATGAAGAACCGCCTGGCCACAGGGCTATCAGCAGTGGGCTGCGCCAGTGGGTGGAGTGACCCCTGAGCCCATTGCTGGTGGTGGAGATGGGGCTGCTTGCCCTGGCTGGGGGTTCAGGTCTGATCACTTCTGAGGTCAGTGACATACCTAGGGTCACAGCAAGTCAGCTGCTGAGCTGCTTGTTTAGGCACACCTGTCTGGAGCCTAGTGAAGGGTGAGAACAGCCCACAGACCAGACCCCACCCAGCCTGTACTCTCTTGACCCTTCTTGGGACCTGTGCTGACCCCAGCCCCTGAGCTCTTAGTGCTCTGGGAGACACTGAAGTCCCACACTGTCTGCAGCCGGAGCAAAGGGGCCAAGGGGTGCTGCATCTGGGCAGGGAGGTCAGACGTGAGGGCCTGAGACGACTTCCTAGAGCTGCAGGGCTTGGGTATACAAGGGCCAAGGAGAGCAGGTCCGGCAGTGCCCAGGGCCCAAGTGAAGCCTCTGGCCAGGGAGGCTTTGTCCAGGGAACAACGCCGATGGATGTGCAGGGAGGTAGTACCTGACAGGCCAAGGGAGCAGGCGGGTCTGTGGGAGGCTGGGAGGCACCTGCTCAGGCTTCTTCCCCACCCCTAGGCACATCTCTGATCCAGGACATGAAGGCGTACCTGGAGGGGGCAGGTGCGGAGTTCTGTGACATCACGTTGCTACTGGACGGACACCCACGGCCAGCTCACAAGGCCATCCTAGCTGCCCGCTCCAGGTGGGTGGGGGCCCAGAGCGGGGGTGGGCCCAGCTGCTGGCCATGCTCACTGAGCCGCCATCGCCACCTTATCTGCAGCTACTTTGAGGCCATGTTCCGCTCCTTCATGCCTGAGGATGGGCAGGTGAACATCTCCATTGGGGAGATGGTCCCCAGCCGGCAGGCCTTTGAGTCCATGCTGCGCTACATCTACTATGGCGAGGTCAACATGCCACCTGAGGACTCACTGTATCCTTGTGCGCCTGGGGCTCCTGGGCCACTGCTTGGGGGCTTTGGGGCACGCTGTCTTGGTTGGGCCGGTGGTCTTAGCCAGGTCACCACACTCTCCAGAGAATTTCCCAGTGCCCACTGTCCTGGGCCTGGCGCTCCCCAGGGGTTCTCTCCAGCCATAGGATGGCCATAGGGAGGGCTTTCCAGTTGGGAGGGATGGTTGGGTTCTTGTCCTCAGCAGCCTGAAGAAGGGCTGTCCTGGCTCTGACAAGTGAGCAGATACATGTGGAGTGATACCACCAGCATTCAGTGGTGGTCTGATCATGGGGCCCTTCCCCTACAGGGTGCCGTGCAGGGGGTCTGTGAGACCTGGGACTGGTTCTACAAATGTATATAAGGACATTTTTCTGCAGGGAGGATTCCATGGTTTTCTTTCGATTGTGAAGGGGCTCTGGGACCCCTAAGTGATTCAGAACCCCACTTAGAGAGCAAGTTGGTGTCCGAGCCAGGACTTGATCCCAGCCCCTACTCCCTGTGAAGCCCAGGGCCAGTCCCTCCTGTGACGCAGCCACCCTGGTTCTGGGCAAGCAGGAGGGGAAGCCACGGCCCCCAGTGTCCTCTACCCCTATGAGTGTGCGGCTCCAGCCGCACCATCAGTGAGGGGGAGGAGGAGAAAGGTCCATGGGAGGACAGAGTCCCCGTGCTGGCAGCTCCTTAACCAGCCCAGCTATCTGTTTGCTGCTCCCTATTACTACGGATTCTACAACAACCGGCTGCAGGCCTACTGCAAGCAGAACCTGGAGATGAATGTGACGGTGCAGAACGTGCTGCAGGTAGCTCAGCCGGCCTGGGCCTCCCCCTGAGGGCTGGGCCTCCTCCAGGGCCTGGGTGGGTGACAGGGTGCTGCACCTCAGGTACCTGCTCTTCCAGATCCTGGAAGCAGCTGATAAGACACAGGCGCTGGACATGAAGCGGCACTGCCTGCACATCATTGTGCACCAGTTCACCAAGGTCAGGCCACAGGCTTCACCTTTAGGACCCACTTCCCTGGGCAGTGACCTCAGCCACGTGGTGGTGGGCCCTTGGGATAAGCTATGCAGGGTTGCCCACCCATGGCCACCCCTCACCATTCTCTGAGCCACCTGAGCCGTGCTGGCCAGGAAGGCCCCCAGAGGGCCTCGCAACCCACCCTAGTGCTACCTGGGCCCATCCCATTCTGGCGTGTGGTCACCTCCCGCAGGTCTCCAAGCTGCCTACACTGCGGTCACTGAGTCAGCAGCTGCTGATTGACATCATAGACTCCCTGGCCTCCCACATCTCCGACAAGCAGTGCGCAGAGCTGGGCGCCGACATATGAGGACCCACGAAGTGCCCACTGCAGAGACACTGCTGGCCACAAGCAGCCCTGTGCCAGCCACGTACAGCCCTGTGCCGGCCACACGCGGCCCTGTGGTGAATGGGTTGAGAATGATCAGGCAGGATGCCCAGAACCCCAGAAGGGAGGCTCAGACACCTCATTTTGCTTCTGAGGACACACGTCCCAGGTCACATGCCTG
The DNA here is from genome assembly GCF_000243295.1 of Trichechus manatus latirostris. Classification (NCBI taxonomy): domain Eukaryota; kingdom Metazoa; phylum Chordata; class Mammalia; order Sirenia; family Trichechidae; genus Trichechus; species Trichechus manatus. The sequence continues at coordinate 5,399,079 of NW_004444093.1, read as the reverse complement.
GCTGCACTCTCCTGGTGTGGAGGTGTAGGTAGGAAGCTGGGGTCAGTGATGGGGACACGGCTGGAGGAGGCAGGATCCTGGCCATTGCCCAGCATGGGGAGGGACGAGCCCTCACCCTCCCAGCAGGAGCTTGCAGCCTCTGACCGTGGAAGGGAGGGCTCAGCAGAATGCTGCAGCCCCGGGGGGTCTGTGTGCTGCCTCCCACCCTCACAGAGGTTGTGTAAGGGGCTCTCCCACCCTGAGTCTTTGAGTGGGGATCAGCGATGGGTGGGTGGGATCTGACTCAAAGAGATGAATTTTAGGTGATCTGGGCCTGGCTCCAGTGGGGCTGTGGGGCTGCAGTCCACGGGGCCCGCCATGCATCCCTCACTAAGCATTTACTCTGTCACAAATGCCGCATTAAAGCCACATAGAGCTACCACACAGCTTGCTGTGTCCATCTCCACTTGTGCCTGCCCAGCAGCCCGGCTTGTCGGCACTCCCCACACTAGTCACATGGTGGGGGGAGCTGTGGGAGGAATCAGCCTGACCCCGCCCCCCCGCAGACCCTTGAGGCCCAGAGCTGCCTCGCTCCTGTGCCAGCACAGCTGGCTTCTGTGGACTGTGGGCTGGCCCCTGCCTGGCTGGGAAGTTGGAGACAGATCCTTGCATCCACTTGTCTTCTACAGAGGCCCTGTGAGTGCACCCTTGTGCGGTGGTACATTCCTGCACCCTATCTGGGAACAAGAATCTCTGGGACCTTTCTGCCCTGGCTGCCAGGAGGTTAGAGTCCCCTTTGGGGGTGAGTTACTTTAGTCCTGGCCTTGGAGCTCGCCCCCTCCCCTGTGTGTACTCCCCTCCATCCTGGTCCTGCCACACAGCAGTCCTTGCTGAAAAGGGCCTAGATGACTGTGTGCAGTCCAGAAATCCCTGAGCCAAGGGTGGCAGCCAGCAACTTAGGATGTGGCCTGGCACAAAAAATGAGCTGGGGGACACTAGGAGTGGGCAGCAGGAGGCGTTGCAGTGGGAGGCCATGCACTGAGGGGAGACCTGGTGGGAAGCAGTGGGGCCATGGACACAGGTGGGGAGGGGTGTTGGCCAGGGTGTGTGGCAGGCAGGCCAGCGTAGGTGATTCATGGTGGGGCCACCAAGCCCCCTACCGAGGACCCTGCAAGACACTGCTTGCCACACCCCCAGGGCAGCCTTACCCCATTCCAGGAGGAGCCTGTACAAACCAGCAAACCCTGCATTCACTGGTCCCCCAAGCGGCTCTCCTAGAGAGGACTCTGAATAAAGGTGGTTACATGCCAGGGGCCCCGGGAAAGCACATTTCAGATGCCATGTGGCAGTTTGCCTCATTCCCTTGGGACTAGAACTCAGCTATGTTCTTTGGGTTGTGGTGGCCAAGGACAGCAAGAAGAAGTCATACTTGCTGTCTATGTCACCCCACACACTGGACTGTTCAGAAAACACAAATAAAGGAAGGCCTGGATTCTTCGAGTTGATAAATAAGAGCATGTGCTGAAGCTAGGACTGCTACACAGGACTGCCACCACTCTACCCACCTCACCCCAGACATCCAGGAATGAGAAAGGCCACTGCGGGGTCCTCGCTACCTGCCCAGAACAGCAGCCCATGCGATAGGTGGGTGTCATCACTACCTGTGTCTTGGAGAGAGGTCCCAGTGGGGAGTAGGGGCTGGCCTGGAGGCTGGGACCCAGTGCTGTGCCAGGTCCACATGGTGCTTGCCCTGCTAACCAGCAGGTAGGCTAGCTTGTGGACAGAAGGTGGGGCATCCGTGCAAAGGAGTGGAGTCTGGACTGCGTTTTGTGAGCATTTCCAGAGGGGCCAGCTTGCTTATGTCAAGGCTGTTTCAAGTCCCAAGGATAAGATGCCTGGGGCTGCCTTGGCCATTATATCACTCTGTCTCTTCAGAAAGGTACTCTGGTAGCACAGTGGTTAAAGTGATCAACTGCTAACTGAAAGGTCAGTGGTTTCAAACCACCAGTGGCTCTGCGGGAGAAAGATGTGGCAATCTGCTTCTGTAGAGATTTACAGCCTTGGAAACCCTATGGGGTTGCTATAAGTTGGAACTGAATTGATGGCAGTTGGGTTGTTGGTTTGGGTCCCTTCAGGGACTCCTGTGGGGTACAGGGTGGGGGCAGGTACCAGATATCCATCCAGTGGTGGCCTTCTACCTGTCCACCTGTACAGCCCCAAGGAAGAACAGAAGACTGGGGTTTCTGGTCCAGGCAGGCAAGAGCTTAGGCTCCAGTGTCTGCGCCTTCTGGGAGCTGCAAGGGCTTCCAGCCCACTGACCAGTGGCCATTTTTTGGGGAATGAGCCTGAGACCCAAGGAGGGTCCCCAGCCCCATCGGAGCCAGACAGCAGGCCTTGTTCTAGTATCCACTTTATTATGGCATCTGGTCAGGTCTGGCGGATGCAGCTCAGTTCAGGTCCCTCTTGGGCAGAATCAGAGGGAAGAGAAGGCTGGTACTGCCCCTCCGTCAGTGCCCGTCCCTCAGGCCAAGCTGCTGCCCAGCTGCATGGCAAAGTCCTGCACGTGCTCCTTCAGAGTCTGGCGGGCGTCAGCCTGTGCCCGCTTCTCCCGCGCCCGCTCCTGCTGCAGCTTGGTGAGGCGCAGCCGCAGCCGCTGCTCCCGTCGCTTGCAGGCCTGCAGCTGGCGCTGGGCTTTGTCCAGGGCATCGAGGGCCGCTTCCGCCCGCCGCTTCCAGAGCAGAGCACTGCCCACCTGATAGCTGTGCTCATTCTGGATGTAGGCTCCTGCAGGGGGTGGCAGGCGCAGCATGTAGGCCGAAGGGGAGACAGGCCGAGGCTCGAGAGGGGAGGGCTGCCGCTCCGGCTCACACTGTGGAGAAGGCTGGGCACTGCAGCCTGCTTCATCTGCCTGGGCGCCCAGGGGCCCCAGGAGATCTGAGAAGGGGCTGCTGAGGCCAGGCTCCAGCCTCCCAACTGGAGAGGTCGGCAAAGCCGCAGGTGCCGAAGCCTCTTCCACAGGAAAGCAGGGGATGTCAGTAGGTGGAGATGGAGAAAATGGAGTTGTGGGTCCTCGGCCCTCAGAGCAGCTGGGGAGAGAAAGAGCCTGACAAGCCAGGCTAAGGCTGCACCAGACCCCATTTCACTAGCCCCCTCCGCCCCCATCCCACACCTGGGCTTAGATAACTGCTCTCAGAATACTGGCAAACACCCCAAAACCCAGCCCCTCAGATTGCGGTAAGGGGGTGGAGTGGGGCATCCCCCCACCTGTAGCACATACCGCTTCCTGCATCTCTGTAGCCGGCTGACGTCAGGAGGGCCAGGTGGGTATCCGCGCCCCTTAGTCTTGCACGTCCGACGCAACTTGGAGAAAGACTCAAATATCGTGGGGACTGCCCCCTCTTTCAGCCTGTGATACCCGCTGTGGGAAAAGCAGCCTGGATGAGCTGAGAACAGATGCTGCCCCCATAGACGGACCTGCCTTGGGCGCGGGGCCGGCACATCCACCAGCACCCCCGAGCAGGGTCCCTGGACACCAGTGCTATAGGAGGCTGGAAGGCAAAGGTGCAAATTGGAAGTCTGCGGAATGCAAGGTCAGGTAGTTAGACAATGTCTTCCCTGCAGGCCTCCTTGGAGCTAATGTGGTGAGAGGCTCCCCAGCAGGGCTGGGTTGATCAGCACAAGGGGTTCTTTTATCTGTGGGTTTGCTGGGAGGGCTGACGTTCTGAAGAACACCCTCTGGAAGAGCTAATGCTTTTTCTCTGCGTCACTGGGGCGGTGATCCTGTCTTCATTTGTTAGAAGAGGAAATAGGTGGGACAAAGCCAAACCGCCCTTGGAGCCTCATCTGACTCGCAGACTGTCCTCAGGCCACTCTTCCAGGGCCCTCCTCATCGGCCACCCTCCACCCGGCTTCTCCCACACCCACACCCCACACCTACACCCCACACCCGACCCCAGCTGCCCGCGAGGAGGCCCACCTGATTCCCACCAGCTCGAAGCAGTTCTCCTCGAAGTGCTTGGAGCAGAAGTAGATGTACTCCGATGCCGGGTCCCACAGGCCCTGGCCGCTCGGGTCCAGCCGCTGGCAGTTGGCCAACCACAAGCCTCGTCGCGGGTTGTCCTTCTTGGGAAGTCTGCGGAGCCACACACCCCTGAGCGCCGAGCCGCCCGCCGCGCGGGCTCATGCCGCCCGGGGCCCTGGGCAGGAAGAGCTGGCACTGCGCACAGCGCCGGGGAGCGCTGCCCGCCCGGACACGGAGTGAAGCCTCGAGGACAGCTAGTTCGGCGTCATCTAGCGGTGAGAGTCAGGGAGCAGAGGGCCCAAATCTCCCGCCCCTTTCTTCCCTTATAGATCTCGGTCCCACCGGCACCGCCCCCTTCATCCTCTCACACCCTAGAGTTCAAGCCTCGCCCCAGCCAGAGGAAGGCCCGGAGCGCATGCGCAGTCCGCGCCCAAAGCGGCGCGCGAGTCCAGCACATACGCACGCGCGCTGACCTGTGGAAGGAGATGCCGCGGTTGCGCGTTTCGCGCGTGTCCCGTGTGCAGCAGCCGGCGGCGGAACAGTGACGCGGCATCTGGGGGAGAGGCAGGAGCTTGGGCAAGGGCGTCTGTCCGGGCCCGGAGGGGCCTCGCGCCCCAACCGCCGCTCCGCTCCAGGGGCCCTGGCTTGTCCGGGCTCCCCCGGCCCGATCTCGCCCCAGCCCGGCTTCTGGACTCCTGTCAGCTGCAGTCACAGTCTCCCCATTGCTGCGCAGCCGAAGTCTCGCGATGGTTCGCGCGCGGCGGAAGTTTGTACCATAGAGACGCGGGAGCGGGCGCGTGCGGCGCTCGGCTGCGGGCTGGACGGGAAGGGGGCGTGGCTAGCTGGCGAGTGGGAGCGGCCTGCGCCGCAAACTTGTCCTGTGTTGTTTTCAGTGCGAGCGCTGGTGTGTAAGCTGCCGGGCGCAGATCAAGGGGCGCGTCACTGCGACTACTAGCCAGCTCTGGGGCGCACAGCTACGTGCGCCGGGACCCACGAGAGCTGAGAGTCGGCCGAGCCGCCTGCCCCGAGGGTCCCTAACTGCACAAAAGAAACCCCAATGACAAGTGGCCGGGATGCTTGCACAGAACAACCTGGCAAACACCAGTGCTCAAAACTTACTCCTGGATACTAGGACAAGGACTTCAGGGGCAGATGCCCCAAGTGGGTTGAGCGATTGAGCGGCAACCACTGATTATAGGAAAGTGTGATGGGCTGAAGGTCTACTGTGGCAGTGTCGGCCAGGAACGTGAGACATTTGGGAAAAATGGAGTTTCAGAACTGGGCCTGCGCTGCCCTGGAGGAGCAGCTGGCCGGGGCTGCCCCACCACCCCCACAAAGACACGGGGTGAAAAGTCACTCCATGATTTCAGAAAGCTTTCTTTGGGTGAAAAAAACATGACTGTTTTATTTGCCAAAGAACACCAAGTACGGAGAGCTGAAGACTTAATGTTTAAAATATTTGAAATAAAGCATTTTTCTAATTCCCTCAACCAAACGTTTTGAAGCCTTTCTTGGAGTTAATGTATATAACCAGTTAAATGTGCACAGACATGCTTGATAATATCTGTCCTTTTGAAAGGAAACAAACGGATGTTTTCCCTCCAGAAATCTACTTGGAAAAGGCAGGTATCTGGATGGGAAATTTTGTCAAATGAAGCACAAGGGACAGGAGATGCCTCAATACAGAAATTTTAATAGGTAAATCTGTAATATCATAGTGGGGGAGATACAAATAAATGGCTACCTGCCGCACTCCATCTAGTATTCTTCCCCTTCCTCGGCCTCTGCTTCCACAGAGTCCACGCCCACCTCTTCATAATCCTTCTCCAGCGCTGCCAGGTCCTCCCGGGCCTCGGAGAACTCCCCTTCCTCCATGCCTTCCCCCACATACCAATGCACGAAGGCGCGCTTGGCATACATGAGGTCGAACTTGTGGTCGAGGCGAGCCCAGGCCTCGGCGATGGCCGTGGTATTGCTCAGCATGCACACGGCGCGCTGCACCTTGGCCAGGTCTCCCCCCGGGACAACGGTGGGGGGCTGGTAGTTGATACCCACCTGTCAGACAAGGGGAAGATAAAAGTTTATACTGGTCTCAGAAATGATAGCTTATAAGAAATTTCCTGAATACAATCAAACACTTCAAGGGACTGAGTAGCAGAGGCGGGGGTCTGGGGACCATGCTTTCAGGGGACATCTAGGTCAATTGGCATAACAAAGTTTATTAAGAAAATGTTCTGCATCCTACTTAGGTGAGTGGCATCTGGGGTCTTAAAAGCTAGCAAGCGGCCATCTAACATGCATCAATTGGTCCCAAACATCTGGAGTAAAGGAGAATGAAGAACACCAAAGACACAAGGGAAGTATTAGCCCAAGAGACAGAAAGGGCCACATCAACCAGAGACTTCATCAGCCTGAGACCAGAAGAACTACATGGTGCCTGGTTATCACCAATGACTGCCCTGACAGGGAACACAAAAGAGAGTCCCTGATGGAGCAGAAGAAAGGTGGGGTGCAAAACTCAAATTTTAGTAAAAAGACCAGACTTAATGGTCTGACTGAGACTGGAGGAACCCCGGAAAAGCATGGCCCCCGGACTCTGTCAACCCAGAACTAAAACAATTCTCAAGGCCAACTCTTCAGACAAAGATTGGACTGGACTGTGGGACGTAAAATGATACTCGTGAATTGTGCTTCTTAGCTCAAGTAGATATGTGAGACTAAAGGGGCAGCTTCTCCCTGGAGGTGAGATGAGAAGGCAGAGAGGGTCAGGAGCTGGTTTAATGGACATGGGAAATCGGGGGTGGAAAGGAGGAGTGTGCTATTACAGTATAGGGAGAGCAATTAGGGTCACATAACAATGTCTGTATAAATTTTTGTATGAGAAACGAACTTGAAATGTAAACTTCCATTTAAACTACAAAAATAAACAAAAAAAAGATACTTTAAAAAAATTAAAGCTGTGGGCCCAGTTTAAATGATTACCTGTAGACACAACAAAAACGACCAAAAAACGAGCATATGGTTACATATGTATATCTATAGGCATATAGTTATATAGATTGGTACGAGTGTATACATAAGTGTACAAAGATAGTAGTATCTATATGTACATGTAAGTACAGATATGTGTGTGCAGGCACATATATTCAAAGAAGACACAATTACAGATACTTCTCAAACATAACTAAACATCTTGCAAGACTGTTTTTCTAGGTTTGAAGGAATAGGACCTTAGTCTCATGGGACAACTCAGTCAATTGGCATGATATAGTTCACAAAGTTCATGTTCTGTATCCTAGAGAAGTGAGTAGCATCTAGGGTCTTAAAAGCTTGCAAGTGGCCATCTAAGATACAACTACTGGTCTCTACTTGTCAGGAGCAAAAGAGTAAGAAGGTAGCCAAAATCACAGAAAAGAAACAAGTCTATAAGACTGATAGCCTACACGAGCATGATGGCAACTACCCCGAGACCAGAAAAACTAGACAGTGCCCAGCTACAACTGATGATCCTGGTTGAATGGGAGAAAAATGCAGAACAAAACTCAAATTCATAAAAACAGCCAGATTAACTGGACCACTGAGACCAGAGGACTCCTTGAGACGCTTTTCAAACCTTGAACTAAAGTTCTCCAAGCTCACCTTTTAACAGAAAAGCATGTCTCCTGAAACTTTCAGGATCCATGTGGGAGACTGGATTACTGGCAGGACTGTGGAAAGTGACACACATTCAAAGCAGCGTTGTTGGGATGCCATCTTTGAGCAGGGCACTGGATCAAAATGCGACAGGCAACAGATTTGACTGCTATGCAACACATACGCTGCCCTAATTTAAGCCAGCAATTACTGAACAGTTCCAAACCGGTTCGAAGCCCTGCTCAAAGCTAACGTCTATCATAGGGAATTAGTTAAATTATCATCTGTCAGTTTGTCATGCTGTGGTGGCTTGTATGTTACTAGAAGTTATGCCAACCAGTATTTCAAATACCAGCAGCGTCACCCATGGAGTTTTCAGCAGAGCATCCAGATTAAGAGACTAGAAAGAAAGGCAGGCCTGGTGATCTACTTCTGAAAATTAGCCAATAAAAACCTTATGGATCACAAAAGAACATAATCCGACTCGCTTGCTTTGGATGTTATCAAGAGGGATCAACTGCTGGAGGAGGATATTATGTTTGGTGAAGTGGAGGGCCAGTGAGGGCGAGGGATGCCCTCAGTGAGATGGATTATCATAGTAGCCATAAAGATGGACTCGAACATGCTGGTGACTGTGAGGATGATGAAGGACCAGGTAACATTTTGTTCTGTTGAACATAACGTTGCCATGAGTCAGAGTCTGCAACTAACAACATCATCAAGAATTATACAGTAAAACACCATCTATGATCATTAAAAAGAACTCTGTACTCTCTAAGGTACATTGTTAAGTAAAAAGTAAAGCACCTGTATGTGCCCAGGTGCTGAGCTTGACCTACCAGTGTTCATAATAACCAATTAATCCTCGTGCCATTCGTGGAGATGGGTAGTAACTGTTTTCCCCATTTCTTAGGGAGGATCAGAGAGGATGGATCAGTCGCCTGCTCAAGGTCACAGAGCCTTGAGTGGTAGAGCCAAAGTTCAGATACTGGCTGGCCAGACACTGGCATTTGAGCACTTAACCACCTCACTATTCTGAAACCTAATGTTATGATTGAATTGTGTTCCCAAAAAAGAAATGTAGAAGTCCTAACCCCTGTACCTGTAAATATGATCTGTTTGGAAACAGATGTTTTCTTTTGTTGTGTTAATGAGGCCATACCAAAGTAGTGTGGGTCTTAAACCTAATCATTTCTGAGTGGTGTCTTATAAAAAAAGCAGACTAGATAGAGAGACACACAGGCCATGTGAAGGCCTGTCTACAATCAAAGGAACAAGGACTGCTGGCAGACACCAGAAACTAGGAGAAAGGCCCAAAGAAGTAACTGACACAGTCAAGACCCTAATTGACTTTCAGTCTCCAGAACTGTTCTTTAAAGCCAAAAAAGAATAAAGCAAGTTGAAGAATTCTATGTAATTATGCTTATGCTTAAACCAACATAGTAACAGACACAGGTTCACACCTTAGATGGCCAGGCGAACAGCATACTGGAGGATAAACACCAAGGAACGTGCTGAGGTGGTGACCCTGCCCTGCTCCACCCCAATGGGCAAGCAGCAGCTAGTCTCCAGAAGAGTAGGGAGTGACAGAGAGAAGGACACAGGGGATTTCTCACTCTGACCTAGGGATGCCCTGTAGCTCTAAGGCCAGCCGACCTTTCCAAGTGGGAGTGTTACCATCTTTCTAGTCTTTATGACCACGTATGTGTAGTGAGTTTAATCTGTAAGCTACTCGAAAGGAAAGTGCATCCTTGGGCTGTGTCTGTTGGCCATCTCTTGAAGGATAAAAAAGCTCTGGGAGGGGGAAGAGGACCTCAGTTTTTCAGCCTTCTACACTTTTAATATTTTACCACATATATGTTATAATAAACATTTTTAAACACTGAAAAGACTCCTTGACAATGTGTCCTGAGCAAATGGTTGTTAAAGAATATATGGTGAAATCACACTCAGACTGACAAGAAAAACCTCACAGCAGAGATTCATCTGGGTCTGGACTTTTCTGTGGGGACAGGAGGGACTGAGACTTCCTGTACTGGCCCTATAGGCTGGCCTTGCTACTGGCTCACAAGAGCCAGAGACTCAGTCAAGCAGAAACCCAGACAATAGCACACACCTCCCACAGTGCCTCCCAGCTGAGGGCCTTGGATGTTCTTCTCTTCCAAAGTCACACAGGAAGAAAAATGTCTGTTCCAATTGAGAGGCTTGGTAATTAGACACATGGAATTTCATTACCTACCTGTAACCTCCAAGGTCTGCAAACCTTGTATATAAGATTTAATGGATACATTCAGGTCAGTGAAATCTGCTGTAGATTTTACCCTTTTCTGCCAGTCACTTTAAATTAAAAATAAACCCACAGAGGTGATGGGCTTCAGCCTGTCTTAAAGTGGGGCTGACAGAGGGCCAGACAAGTTCAACAAGTTGTGTATAGTCAGTAAAGCTAAGGCCACTGCAAATGGAAAAAGACATATTCCTGCTGCTTTCTCATGTCATTTTCAATCTGGAATGAGGGAGTGACCCCAGAATCTGTAACTCTCCAACACCTTAGGGTCTCATTGGTGCTTACAAATGTGAGGTCCATAGCTTACCATCCATGCTGAAGCTTTGTCTAATGCAGTAAACCAACTGTGGACAAGGGCTTTTAACAAAGGAGGTAACAAAGCTAACGAACAAAGGTGTGGCTAAGGTACTTAGCCTGGTAATCACAATGGGTCTGAAAGTCTGACATTCTAAAATCTGGCTTCAAAGTACATGTTTTTCTCTTGGTAGACATTTCATTGAGAGACTGAAGATGGCTGAAGGAGCCACCTAAGTATTGTGTGATGTGTCCCAGGCAGTGTCCCCAGACAGGTTTAGAGAAACTGCCGTGACCTGGCCCTCACCTCCAGTCAACTCTGCATAATGAATTTTAATTTCAATCTATTTACAGAAACCTATGTGTTGCCTAACATAGAGTAACACCAGATGAAAAGTCTAAAAAGCACCATTTCTAACACACACACACAAAAATACCAAAAGGACTGAGAAATCTCTAAAGTGAGCAGTAGAGTGATGTGGAGGACAGACCCAGGAACTGCAACCAGATGTTTAGACCTTAAAGCTGTCCCACCTCAGTCATCTAGTGTAAGGTATGGTAATATTGCCCAGTGAAGTGTCCAGAGTCATTTTAAGAAATAAAGGCACATAAAATCATTGGTAAAGTATAAGGCTCTTAGCAAATCATTTTCTAAATTTGTTCCCCCTGTGGCTTAGCTGCCATGGAACAGGGACCATCTCCCCAGAGGGTGGGGTTCTGGGGACAGCATTATCTTGCAGGATCTGCAGGTACAGTGACTACCACCCACTCCTACCTTAAATCCAGTTGGGCACCAATCTACAAACTGGATGGTGCGCTTGGTCTTGATGGTGGCGATGGCTGCATTGACATCTTTGGGGACCACATCCCCCCGGTACAGCATGCAGCAGGCCATGTACTTGCCGTGGCGAGGGTCACACTTGACCATCTGGTTGGCCGGCTCGAAGCAGGCGTTGGTAATCTCGGCCACGGAGAGCTGCTCGTGGTAGGCCTTCTCAGCAGAGATGACTGGGGCGTAGGTGGCCAGGGGGAAGTGGATGCGGGGGTACGGGACCAGGTTGGTCTGGAATTCCGTCAGGTCCACGTTCAGGGCCCCATCGAATCGCAGGGAGGCTGTGATGGAGGACACGATCTGCCCAATCAGACGGTTGAGGTTGGTGTACGTGGGCCGCTCAATGTCGAGGTTACGCCGACAGATGTCATAGATGGCTTCATTGTCCACCATGAAGGCACAGTCGGAATGCTCCAGGGTCGTGTGGGTGGTCAGGATGGAGTTGTAGGGCTCGACCATGGCCGTGGAGACCTGGGGTGCCGGGTAAATGGCAAACTCCAGCTTGGACTTCTTGCCATAGTCCACTGAGAGCCGCTCCATGAGCAGAGACGCAAACCCCGAGCCGGTGCCTCCCCCGAAGCTGTGGAAGATGAGGAAGCCCTGCAGGCCCGTGCACAGATCCGCCTGAGAGACAGCAGACAACGTGAGTCGCGCCTGTACAGCCACCACCAACCCCCCACTAGTCAGGCCCGTTTCCCTCTCTGGTATATACAGATTCAAACCTTCCATAGTGAACATCATTACACAAACAGCAAATAAGACACTGAAAATATATGGATGTAATGCAATGGACGCTTTAAAGGAAGAGTTTTGTAAGTGCACTTGGACTCACCATTCCAGCCCAAGTTTTGCCAAAACGACCTCCCACTCACAGGCTGAGCCTGCCCTCTCATCCAGGACCACACTCGTACAAGGCCTCCTCAACACCCTCTCCTCACCAGTTTGCGGATCCGGTCCAGCACCAGGTCGACGATCTCTTTGCCGATGGTGTAATGGCTTCTGGCATAGTTATTGGCTGCATCTTCCTTGCCAGTGATGAGCTGCTCCGGGTGGAAGAGCTGCCGGTAGGTCCCCGTGCGCACTTCATCTGCAAAGAGACCATGCGCTCTGTGAGCCTCTAAGCTTATTGTGCTCACCAAGATGGACGGACTCGGGGACTAGTCAAGTCTACAAGCGGATGCTGTTCCTCGTAGGTCAACAGCGTAAGTGTCCTATAGAATTTGTTCCTTGTGTAATCACAAAGCACAAATGCAGTTTATGGCTATAGGGAGGTAAAGTCAACTCGCAGTACAAAAGCCAGCACAACCAGTTCGGGTGAAGGGAAATACAGCTCTCACACGTGCACACAGGAAGTCTTACACTTCTCTTATACCTGTAGCTGCATCAAAGGGTATGATTTAAAAATTCCTTAAATACCAGACGGTCACCGGGTCAGCGTGATTTTTGCGGGGCAGTCCCACCAGGGCCCCATACGTGGCCTTGGTCCTACTAGCTTTAAAGTGACAGTCTGTCACCTCTGGGTGGCCTCTGAAAGGTGCTTTCTTGGCAGCTCTTGTTGGAAACCACCTTGGGCTTCTAATCTGGAGGAACCAAAGGAATCTTCTAACTCACATTTTTAATCCCAAGATGCAGATCCAGACTGTTGCACGGTGTGCACAGCATTAAGGACACAGCCAGCACCCACGGCACTGAGCAGGTGAGTCTACATAAGCCACTAACTAGGAGGAGGTAGCCTGAGTGACTCTCCTGTCAGCCTATCCTACTGCTGGCACAGCATCCTTTCCCCTCAGAGTAGGCCTTCCTAAGTTAGAGGCTGCATCCCACAGACTATTTAGCCACTGACGTTTGCAGCTTGTCCTCTAATAATGCCTGTAAGTCCTGTCCTTTCTACAAAAAGGGATTCAAAGGTGAACAAAAGGGGCTTTAGTGCAGCTCTCCCACCACCTAGGCAAGCTGCTGTCTTATGTCCGAAGACCTACCAACCACAGTGGGCTCCAGGTCCACAAACACTGCCCTGGGCACGTGCTTGCCAGCCCCGGTCTCGCTGAAGAACGTGTTGAACGAGTCGTCCCCGCCGCCGATGGTTTTGTCACTTGGCATCTGACCATCAGGCTGAATTCCATGTTCCAGGCAATACAGCTCCCAGCAGGCATTGCCAATCTGGACACCTGCCTGCCCCACGTGGATGGAGATACACTCACGCTGTGAACCAGAACACAAAAGGGAAACTCATTCACCTTCAAGGCAATTCAAAACTATACGGCATGCAAAGCATTATAAATTAACATTTTTACAGTTCTTCAGAGTATCTACAGCTTTCTCAAATTTTATTTCTCATAAAGCTCATGTAACCCTTTTAACTTTGTAAAAGTGACCTGCTCTAAATCACTCTAGCTCCTATACAGTTAATCCCAGAATCTAAGTATCTGCACTACCAAAAATTATTTTATAACTTGGAAGTCAGATTATGTCAATAATAAACTCCACATTATACCTACCATCACAGTGATTTTCTGACAAATATACCAGTGCTTGATTGTGTCCTGACCAAAGTATAAGGTAATAGAGTAGGGTAAGGACAAGCAGACTAGGCTGCAGGGCACCCTGCCCCAAGCCCAGGTGATCATTGTGTGGGTCTCTTCTGCTTCCCCCTCTAGAGCCTCTCTCCATCATTCCCACCAAGCTCTCAGCTCCAGATGCTGATCCATGTGGTCTGCATCCAAGGGCTTCCTTCTCTTTGGCTTCTGGCTAGTTTGACCAATGGCGGCCCCCACAGGAGACAGGGAGGTTAGAGGAGTGTGGTCAGCGTGCTTGTTCCTGGCTTCCTCCCTGCCTGACTGCCGTGGGTTGGCTGATTACCTTTATCAAGGCCACAGCTTCTGACAGTTGGCTGTCTTCATAAAGTTACAAGTGCTGGTATACCACACTCTCCTTTGTTGGGTTTCCTTAAACACTGGCCATAGCTTTGTAAATAGTACCTTTTTAGATTCTCCTCAAAATATTGATTTTAAATGTACCATCTCTTTCCTGCTGGGAGCGTAACTATATAGACAGTAACCACTTGCTTGATTTTACAGAAGCCATCACCACAAATACATAGAGGAGATCAAATAAAATTTGAGGTCCCCCACCCACTCTAAAATTCTAATCTACAATCCCAAGAACTTGAAGTCCTGTTTTCTATTATACAAGCACCAAATCTCAAATTGGCAGCAGCATAAAAAATCAACACAATGCAGCAAGCTCCCCACATCATCCCAGAGAGAGTATTAAGTTCCAGCTTGAACTTCTCCAATGCCAAGAACTGGCTCCCCCAGGGAAGGAAGTCATCAACACTATGGGAAAAAGTCCTTTGGAATCCATCCAACTACACCACTTTCAAATCCATATTATTTGTTTTGCCTTATTTAAATCCAGATACCCTATATTTCACAGGATGCCTGATTTGACATTCTACTACTCAGCCCTTGTAGGATCATTAATTATAACTGTGAACCCAGTTTTTGTATTTGCAAAACGGAGGTTAGGAGCTCAGTGGTCAATAAGGCCACCTCCATCTCTGATTACCTAATCAAAGTAGTCAGGAAAATCACTCTTACCTTTCAGTAGAAAGCTGCTATAAATTCATCATTGCCAGCCTCATATGGATCATCAAATTTTACATTTCTTTAGTAAGTTCTATCTCCTCTCTGAAAAAATTATTTGAAACCTTCTCTTCTTTTCAAACTCCAGAACTCCTCTCTTTCTTTTCCAGGAAGTTAAGCTTGCTCTGTACTTACCCAGAAGCTTCAACTTTCTGTCACCAAATCTACAAACAAATCTCCTCTCCTTCCTTTCCATTACAATAAAACTCTGCCTCCTCCTGTCAAGGATTCATTCTTTCTACGAATCCCCTACCCAGCAACTGTCCTCAAAGTAATCATGGTGGAGTTCCCAGTCCCCCAGAGGTAAATAGGACCTTTAAAGAGATACCTGGAGATAAAACCAATTTTCTAATAGGACTAGAATGTTATCAGCCCTTTTCAGTGTGTCGACAGTTGCACTGATGGTACAACAGTAAAAAGAAATCAAAGTAGTGGCACCAAACTGTACCAGTGGTCATTCCATTCTTCCTACCATACACTCAGATTAAAAAAAAAAAAAATCAGTTTCACTTAGGAATATTCATGATAAAGCAATAAAAATTATTGATTTTATTAAATCTCTACCCTTGGGTACTGTGAGAAAATGGGATGTGCACATAAAACGCTTTTGCCACATTCAGTAGAACTGTCTCAAGGAAAAGCACTTGTGCATTTGTTTGAGTTGCTAGCTGCACTAGCCATTTTTCTCACGGACCACCATTTTCACTTGAAAGAGTAACTGGTAAATGATGGTTATTCAAAACTGAATCTTTATTATTTATGTTAACATGTTGTTTTAAGTGGATAAATAATAAATGAATACTTTAAATTTTTCTCAGTTTTAATTTCCACCAGGACAAATATAGATAGCTATAACCCACAGACACAAAGGCTTTTTGAGGTCCTTAAAGGAGCCGTGGTGGCACAATGGTTAAGCACTGGACTGTTAATTAAAAGGTTGGTGGTTCGAACTCACCCAGCAGCTCTGCGGGAGAAAGACCTGGCAATTTGCTCCAGTAAAGATTACAGCCTAGAAAACCCTATGGGGTAGTTCTACTCTGTCACACTGTGTCGCTACCGACTTGACGGCACCTAACAATAATTTTTAACAGTGCAGAGAAGGGTCCTGAGACCAGAAAGTCTTTTCAAGAACCCAACCCTATTGTTTATTCTTAGATATTGTCATCTGGTCCCTTTCTACTGAGTCAGGGCCATCAGCATTGTCTTAAACAAAAATTCTCCCCCAGACAACATTGCTGCCACCCTGGATCTTAAAACACAATTTCTGGGTAGCGGCAACACTGTGCCATCTGCTTTCACCCAGTTACGCTCAGGGTCACTACTGCCCTCGAGCACCACGGTCATTGCGCCCGTCGTTCCTCCCTGTGGACTCACCCAGTCACCCTGTGGGCCACAGGCCTCGAGGCGCCCCCAGGCCCGGCCACCCTTCCCTTGCCCTGCAGGGTGCACGCCTCGCGCCGAGGCCGCCCCCGAGGTTCCGCGGGCCTGTCTGTCCAGGCCTGACCTCCAGCCACCTCCCGTGGCCACCTCGTCCACGCTCCTGCCCAGGTGTCTGTGGGGCAGTGCTCAGGGTCAGGCCAATGATTGCCGGCCTGCATCCCCCGGCCCGGCGAGGGTCTTACCATAGTGAGCTCCGCTGCTGCCTCCGACGCCGCTGCTTCACCTCAACCGCCGCAGCCGCTTCCCCAACTGCCGCTGCTGTTCTGTGCGCCGCCTGGATTGGCCTGCCGGTGCTCGCCTCCCATTGGTCCAGAGCTTCCTGGGGCGGGCCCAACCCCAGTCTTCTGCTCAGCGATTGGCCGCATCTTGACTGGCGGAGCGGTGGCGCCTTCTGATTGGATGCGGGCTTGGCGGGAAAGCTAAGGGGTCGCAGGAGATGGGCAGCCGAGCTGCCGAGGCCCCTTGGTCTGTGGGGTTAGAGCAGTCGTGTTGTATCCCGGGTGCGGTGCCGGGTGTTACACTTCGCATACGCCCCCGGCGTGTGAATGGCTACGTCGTTCACTCAGAACAGCTTCTGTTCTCGCCGGGCGTCCCAGCCCGCTCAGCCCCGCACTGCTTACTCAGGTCTTTGCAAACATGGCGGCCTCCTTGAGGTCCTCGTGGCTGTTCACCCAAAGGCCTGGCACCCTCTCATTTCCGCCCCTTTCGCCTTGGAGAAAGGCCTTTTCCACCCAGCACCAGGGAACCAAGCAGGACTTGATTCCTTTAGTGAGAAGGAGTGGGTTTCCGGAGACTAGGGATGCCTGGGCTGGGACCTGGGTGCCCAGAGGAGGACAAAGCTGGGTTAGGGTGCAGTGCCCATTTGGGGAGCCTTTGAACAATTACCTGATTCTTCCGTTCTGTAAAGATCGTCTCGATTTGAAATCCAGTGTGTATTCACTTCTGGGAAAAGCTAGTGGGGAGGAGTCCAGGCGTACCCCAACTCATCACTAGAACACAGCATCTCACTCTGGCCTCTCCCTAGAGGGTGATCAAGGCAGGCCCTTAACTTCCCCTTCTTAGAGGAGAGCCCGAACCCACCCCTCTGGGTGGTGCAAATGGTTAAAGTGCTTGCTCCAATTAAAAGGTTGGAGGTTCAAGTCCACCCAGAGGTGCCTTGAAAGAAAGGCCTGGTGATCTACTCCCAAAAACTCAGCCACTGAAAACCCTATAGAGCACAGCTCTACTCTGACACACATAGGTCGCCATGAGTCAGAGTAGATCCACCACAACTGGTTTGGTTTAGGGGAGCCTCTAAACAGTGCCATCAGGTCTGCCCATAGATTGCTCTGACAGCAAGAGGAAGGGATAGGCGAGGGCAGCAGAGAGCTAGGGAAAGGGTAGGCGGTCGTTGTTTTCCCTGCCTCTTCTCTCTAGGCAAGTGAGTCCCTTTCCCTCAGGGCTCTAACCAAAGTGAGCACTCACTGTTCTAAGGTAATATTTATTTTCTGATTTTAAAAGTAATGTATATTCAGAATAGAAAGTTTGGAAAATGTAGAAAAGTATAAAGAAAATAAAAATCATCCATAAACCCACAACCTAGAGATAAGCTTTAATAGCTCAGTGATTTTTTTAAATCCTTTTTCTGTATGTATACATACCTTTTTTTTATACAATTGGGAACAATGTGATTTTTTAAAACAGCTTTATTAAGATGTAATTCACATACCATACAATTCACCCATTTAAAATGTGACATTCAATGGTTTTTAGTATATTTTCAGAGTTTCACAATCATCACCATAATCAATTTTAGAATATCTTCATCATCCAATAAAAGAAACCCCATAACTTTAACTGTAAATCTGTAGTCTCCCCACCACCCCCAGCTCTATCTAGGCAACCATTAATCTCATTTCTAACTCTTTAGATTTGCCTATTCTGGACATTTCATATCAACAGAATCATACGATCAAGTTTAGAACATTTTCATCACCCTAAACTTTGTGCCTTTTTTATGGCCAAATACTATTCCATGGTATGGCTATACCACATTTTGTCTACCCATTCATCAGTTGGTTGACATTTGGGTTGTTAACACTTTTTGGCTATTATGAACAATGCTGCCATGAACCTTTTTGTACAAATGTTTTCATTTCTGTTTGGTATCTACGTGGGAGTGGAACTGCTGAGTCATACAGCAATTCTATGTTTAACCTTATGAGGAACTGCCACACAAACCAAGTGATTTTTTTTATCCTGATTTTCTCATTTAACATTAATCACATGAATTTTCCTGAACTGTGAAATGTTCTTTGACCACATGGCTTTTAATGGTTGCAGCATTCCAAGTCTTAGTTAACTAATCCCCTGTTATTGAGCATTCAGGTTATTTCCAATTTTCATTAGTATGTATAGCATGTTTGCAAACACCTTTGGGCATCAATCTTTTTATGCACCTCTGGTTATTTCTGTAGAGCAGATTAACTGAACAATTGGATCAAAGGGCATAGG
The DNA here is from genome assembly GCF_000243295.1 of Trichechus manatus latirostris. Classification (NCBI taxonomy): domain Eukaryota; kingdom Metazoa; phylum Chordata; class Mammalia; order Sirenia; family Trichechidae; genus Trichechus; species Trichechus manatus. Next base: position 5,380,459 of record NW_004444093.1, on the reverse strand, counting down.
TGGCTTTAAGTCTCTCAGTCAATAATGAAAAGTTGCCTTCCCAAATGGCTGGGCCGGTTTGCATTCTCACAGAGTTTGGGAATGTCAGTCACACACTCCCTTATACTGTGATTGTTGGGCGCCTCAGGATATGAGCGGAGACTGGAGGCCAGGGACTTGCTTGGGCATCTCCAACCTTGTGCCCAGCTCAATGTGTGGCACATAATAAACCCATCCCATTGCTGTCAAGTCAATTCTGATTCATTGCGACCCTATAGGGTTCAATAAACGTTACGTGGACAAATAAGAGAAAATGAAGACCCAGAGTAGTTCAGGGGCTGTAGGGTAGAAAGCAGGGCACACTGTCTGAGTCATCGTGAAGGCCAGCTCCAAACAGCTTAGCATCAGTTAGTAAGGGGACTCAGTACAGACAGAGGTGGAAGGCATGATAAGCCCAAGAACCCTTGACATGGGAGTTGAGGTGGCTGATGGGAGATGAGGAAGCCACACTTCAAAGTCAGTTAGAGGCAGATGCTGGTGAGGATGCTCTGAAGACTGGCAGCAACTCTTTTTTGTACTCCACTCTGCGAGCACCAGTTTTTATGCACAGCCCTGGAAGAATTACCTTCACTGCATCAGCAAGGTCATCAAACTCTTTGTTCACCTGGCTATCCTGAGAAGAAAGCCCATTACAAGGCAGTAAGTTATTATTATGTACATTATCACTATATTTGACAATACACACTATATATGACTATACACACACACACACACACACATCTCAAAGATGCTCCTAAGGGCAGCTTCTCTTCTGTGGATGACAACCTCACACTCCCCAACCTATTAAAGGGGAAAGGCCTTAGGGCTCCTTTTAGGGGCATGCTCTATGTCTTCATCCGGGGGCTGGTGACATGGGATATGCCATTTGTGAAAATTCACTTAATATATGAACATTTTTCAGTATAAATATTGTACCTCAATGAAAATTTAAAAAGGGGCTGGGGAGAAAAGAACTAGCAATGACCGAGTCTTTCTCCTCTTGAGGCCTTTTCCACAGGGTCTATCATCTCATTCAATCTTCACAATTACCCTGGGGGGTAGGTATTAATTAGCCCCATTTTACATAAGAAGCTGGGAAGGGTTTTTACTTGAACTGTAAGGATTTTTAAAGACATTAGGGTTAGAAGACATTAGGGTTAGAAGTCTTGCCTGCCATGCGGGAAATCCGGGTTTGATTCCTGCCCAATGTACCTCATGTGCAATCATCACCTGGCCTGCATGTTGCTATGATGCAACATAGGTTTCAGTGGAGCCAGGAAGAAAAGCCTAGCAATCTACTTCCAAAAATCAGCCAGACATCCTCTCATTCTGTTGTGCATGGGGCCCCTGGGAATGAAGGCCAACTCTAAGGCAGCTAACAACAACATAAGAATTCTTAACTATCTCCCTCAAGGCTGAGGATTAGTCAGATTATACTAATGATAACAGCTAAGGAAACAGAAAATAGGAAATTGGATTTGGGCTAGTGTTGTTAGTCATTAATTCCAAGATTCCAGGCCTGATTGCTTCTAAAGTCCATGGTATTTCCATTATACTAGAAGCTTCTGCTAATAACCCTACACTGTGTTGAATAAAAGAATGTCTGAGTGGTGCAAAGGGTTAACACACCTGGCTGCTAACTGAAAGGCTGGACGTTCAAGTCCACCCAGAGGCACCATGAAAGAAAACCTTGGTGATCAACTTCCTAAAATTCAGCCATTGAAAACCCTACGGAGTACAGTTCTTTTCTGACATTCATGGGGTCACCATGAATCAGAATCTACTCTACAGCAACTGGTTTGGTTTTTGGTTTTGGTATTGAATAGACATGTATTTTGGCAGAATAATTTAATATATAATTCCATTGTGTTTGGAGTGATAGAATTCAGAGCTACAGAAATTCCTAAGAGCAGAATGAACACAGTAAAGGCAAGCTATTACTAGCTAATAAGGGTATCCTGGCTTTGGAGTCATCGTAGAGACCAGGTAGTTAGAAGGAAACAGAACATTTGATACCAGTTGTCCCAACGACTGAAGGATTGGAATTGTAAAAACCCATCTCTAGGAACGCTTTTCACTCAAGCCTGAGTTGAAATAAATCAGGGTTAGTATAAGCAGTAAATGATTTGCAATTAGACTTTCTTTTAACAATTTGTATTTTCGGGGATTTTTCTCTTTCTGTCTTTAATGTTTAACTGCCTGAGAAAAGGGTGACATTTTTCTATATTAAAAAAGTAAAACTGAATGAAAAGGAGTCCTAATCTCCTGTACAGCCACACATGTGAATTTTGCAACGCCACGCATAATCCACTTGCAGGCAGTATAGCTTTGTAAGTGCTGAACCTGCAAATCTAAACAGCAGTTAACAGTAAGCAACATGTACTTGACCCAGCTACTTTCTCAGCCAGTGCAGAAACCAGGCCAAGTTCAGAGGTAAGACCATGGCGCTCCCCCATGGAGTGGGGCCGTAGTGCCACAGTGGCATTGTGACTTACATCGAGGCCTAGGTTTGAATCTTGACTCTGCTATGCTTTGTATTTGGCCAGGGCATTTTAATTCTCTGATCCTACTTTCTCCCTCTAAAATGATGTTTTAAAGAGAAAAGAAACAGAGGCCCAAATTGATAGATTCTTCTGAGTGTATAGGAAATTTCACAAAGGTCACTGCCCAATGTGGCATGCACCCAAGAACAGATAAACTAGAGCAAAGGAGATGCAATGGAGACACAAAATCGAACAAACCCCCTTTGTGACGAGACATCTGTTAACCATGAACTCACTTAGTTTACCTTGTGTAAAGAGTTTAGCTTTACTTGCACGCAGCCATCTAAGATGCATCAATTGGTCCCAACCCACCTGGAGCAAAGGAGAATGAAGAACACCGAAGACACAAGGAAAATATTAGCCTGAGAGACAAAGGGCCACATAAACCAGAGACTCCATCAGCCTGAGACCAGAAGAACTAGATGGTGCCTGGCTACCACCAATGACCGCCCTGACAGGGAACACAACAGAGTCCCTGATGGAGCAGGAGAAAAGTGTGGAGCAGAACTCAAATTCAAGTACAAAGACCAGACTTAATGGTCTTACTGAGACTGGAACAACCCCAGAAGACATGGCCCCAGACTCTCTGTTAGCCCAGAACTAAAGCCATTCCCAAAGCCCACTCTTCAGACAAAGACTAGACTGGACTATAAGATAAAAAATGATACTCGTGAAGAGTGTGCTCTGTAGTTCAAGCAGATACATAAGACCAAATGAGTGGCTCCTGTCTGGAGGCAGGATGAGAAAGCAGGGACAGGAGCTGGTTGGAGGAACACTGGAAACTGGGGTGGAAAGGGGGAGTGTGCTGTCACATATAGGGATTGCAACTAGGGTCACATAACAATATGCGTATAAATTTTTGTATGAGAAATTAACTTGAGCTGTAAACTTTCACCTAAAGCACAATAAAAAAAAAAAAAAGAGCTTAGCTTTAGCCAAATTAGTCTGGTCTTCGCCCTAGTTTTCTGAGAAGATAATTCCAAATCTTTGGAGTGCCCTAAGTAATTGAGATCTGTTTGTTGTGCAAATGAGTGCTGGGTAGTCAGGCCTCAAGGTCCACCTGGTGGCCTCCAAAGAAAGGGGAGCCTGATTCAATTATGCTAACGCTAGCCAAATAGTAAATTTTCTACTTTGTATTTCCTCTCTTTTCTCCTTAAAAGCTCGCTATAATTAGCCTTCTATCTTTCTAAACAGAGGGCTCCCTGTATGCGTACAGATTAACTGCCCGAATGAACCCTGTAACTTTCATTCTTTTTCGGCTTCAATTATTTTAACAATGGAGATAACGATACCTCACCAGGCTGTTGGGAAGGTACAAGGTGAAGATGGGAGTGAGGCTTATGAAAAGCACTTACAGAGAAATCCAGCAGTTCTAAGGCAGATGCTGGGTTATCCTGGACAGACTTGAGAACGCCAAAGCAGCCTTCACTTCGCATAGGATTCCTAGACACCTAAGAATCACACACACACTTGAGAGAAGTTGAGCCAGGGAGGCCGAGAGGGCAACGCAAAAGCTGATATGGATCAGGGGGATCTCACAGATCTCAGACCCCTGGGTGAGGCAGCTGGTCAGGGGAGACAGGAAGGGAGTGAACAAAGACTGAGTCCCACCTTGAGCCAAGCAAAAGACACAGGGACACCCTCGAAGTTCAGAGGGGGAGGGGAAAAGGAAACAGGTCATAAAAATGCTGAGATGGGGGTGCAGATAACACCTGAGCTGAGCTTTACAGGGAGGTGGGTGGAGCTGGGCAATTTTGGCTGGAGGATCAGCAAGAGGGGAGGTGAGAAGTAGCACCACATAGCTCGGGGTGAGAGAGATGAAGCTCAAACAAGGTGAGAAGGAGGATATGGCTCAAAGCCTGGGTTGGTCCTGAAGAGAGTGGCTGAAGGGTTTAAAGCAGGGAATGGGTTTAGAAAGCTACCTGGTGGCAGGTGGGAAGGACAGAGATGGGAAACAACAGAGAGGGATGAAGCTAGTGCAGGGGTGGTGAGAGGCGGGCGGAGGTAGGGCAGTGAAGGGCAGAGTGGGGCGTCAGGGACTAGAAGGACTAGGCCCTGGCTTCTGGCCCTTGAGGAGAAGAGGCAGCTCTCAGGGCGAGATGAGTCTCTCAGATTGGACTGTCAGAATCTGACGTGTCTGGGGGACTCCAGGGAAGACCGCCTAGCAAGCGGCTGGGAATTCAGGCCAGGGCGTGAGGGGGAGGTCTGGGTTCGAGGCAGGGCTGGGAGCAAGGAGGACTCTGGCTGGTGAAGGCTCCATGGGGTGGGAGAGCATGGGGAAGTAGCACTGGGAAGGTCCGGCCAACGTCCCCGGGGCTGGGGACAGGTTCCCTGAGCACACACTGTGGTACAGCAATCTTCCTGGACCTGTCCTACCCTCACCTTCCTCACATCCTTCCCTTCCTCTCACCCTCTCAGCTCTGCTCAGCAGCCCCCTCCCCACCTGCAGCCCCTGAGGACAAGACCCCTCTGGGCTGAAACAGTCTCAGGCAGGTGTGAGCAGTGGCCAACAGCACACCTGGGCTGACTCCTGGGTCTCTGGTCTTGCAGGGGATGAGAAGCAAGGGTGCTGGCCACCTGGGCACAGCAGCACTACAGCTGGTCGGCTGTCCAGAGAGAGGAAGGGAGGTGTGAGGAGCAGCAGGGAGGGGAAGTGTGAAGAAGCACTTGGACAAGGCTAGAGATGGGGGAGCAATGGCAAGAGAAGGAAGTGCTCACAAGAGGAAGCCCTCTCCTTGAAAACCTTCCTCACTGAGACACCCCCCCTCCACCCCGCCCCACAAGATTCCTGTTTGGGCTATGGAGCCAGCATGCACCACTGCCATGGGGTGGGAAGATGTGGCAGGGGAAGGGCAGGGCTGTGCTAGACCTCCCCCATTGGGCTAGCACTCACAACAAGAATCCTCAGTGTCTGGTTGACCCGGAGGCCCAGGCCCAGGCTCAGGGCTCCCACTGCTGAGATGCGGTTGTTGCTGTAACAAAAAGACCAGGTCATTGTGCCACCTTCCTGCAGCTGTGCAGATCCCGGGTTGCCCCAGGACTCCTCTGCCTCCCTCCACGGTCCAGCCAGAGCTGCTGCTGCATCCACTCCTGCTCCAGGGATCCAGGACAGGTCAATGCATAAAAGGTGATACTGACCCTGGCTCATTGTGGTTCATGTGTTCAGCCAAAACACCTGCCATGTCCCTCCCTAAGGTGGAAACCAGCTGCTCCACCCTTGGCCCTTTGAGCTCTGCAGTGCTCCCGTGTAGTCTTCCCCAGCTGGCACCCCAAACCTATTGCAATGGCAGTGCCTGTTCTGGACAATCAATACTCCATTCCTCCCAGCCCTGCTCAGCTGGCTGGATCCAAACACCTGGCCTTGGCACCACTCTCGGCCATAGTCTCCAGAGCCAGTCCAACTCCACTCTGACTTCTCAGATCCTGGTACTGACTGCACTGGCTGGGCTTGCCTCTTACTTCAGCACCTCTTGGGCCTCCTCTAGCCTTGGCTCCTTCCATCGGGAGAGGAGGTGGACAGGATTGTGTGGGCTGGGAGGGGCTCAGCCATGGCTGGCGATGGCCCTTTGGACCTTGGCCCCTTTTTTCCCTCTGGCCTTGCAGCCCAGCTCTGGTTACCTGCCTGGGCCTGGAGGAGCACCTTGCACATGGCAGCCCCCAGGAGCCATATGCCCAGGTGTCAGGACCCTGCCCTGCCCTGCCCCACCTAGACTAGGCACCTCTGCTGAGAGGGAGTGAAACCTGCATGGAGTACCCACCCACACCAGGCTCTACTGACAGGGCTGTACACATGTGTCTGCTATTCCAGCCACCTCTCTGTGTGGTGGGAACCATGGATCCCATTTATAAGTGGTGAACTTCAGTGAGAAAGGCAGAGCTGGGGCTCTCAGATAGCGGCTTACTATGGACAGAATTGTGTCCCCCCAAAAAAGGTGTGTTGGAATCCTAACTTGTGGATGTGATCCTGTTTGGAAACAAGGTCTTCTTTTTTATGTTAATTAGATCATACCCAAATAGGATGGGTTCTAAATCTAACCACTTCTGAGTTATAAAAAGAACAGAATAGACACAGAGATACCCACACATGCGGGCGGGGGTGTGTGTGGAGACAGGGGCCATGTGATGATCATCTATTTGCCAAGGCATCAACACCCAGGACTACCTACAAGGAAGGAACTGACACAGCCAAAACCTTTTGGATTTTTAGCCTCTAGAACTGTGAGACGATAAATTCCTGTTCTTTAAAGCCATCCATCTGTGGTATTTTTGTTACAGCAGCACTAGGTCACCAAGACATGGCTTAAGCCCCAACACCAGCAGACTGTGGTCAGTTTGGAAATTAAAATGTTGACCATATGGCTGAGGCCCTGGCCCCTGAGGGTGGCTGTGGGCCCGGAGACTGTGATGCAGGTAGCACCCTGTGCCCCTCACCTCATGTTGAGTTCCTCCAGCACGGTGTTGGCCTTGAGGGCCTCGCCCACTGCTGAGGCCCCAGGGTCACCAAAGCCATTGTATGAGATGTCCAGGACCTTCAGGAAGATGTTTCCCTATAACACAAAAGAGTAAAGCCATGGGAGTCACAGCTGGCAGTGGAGAATGCCAGAAGGTCACAGCCTTGGAGACCCAGAGGCCTGAGATGCAAACAGCATGACAAGGGGTAGAGGTTCCCAGGAGGACCAAGGTGTCTGAGGGAAGCGCTATGCAGGCCCTCCTTAGCTGTGGCTCAGATGATGAATGGCAGGGCCAATAACCTGAAGCACGAAAGGCCCTCAGGAGCCAGGGGTCTGCCAAGAGTCTGCAGGCGCCAGAGCAATCAGATATCACCTTTTATGGATTGAATTGTGTCCCCCCAAAAAATGTGTGTCAATGTGACTAGTCCATGATGGCCAGTATTATGTGATTGTCCACCATTTTGTCATCTGATGTGATTTTCCTATGTGTTGTCAATCCTGTCTCTATGATGTTAATGAGATGGGATCAGCGGCAGTTATGTTAATGAGGCAGAACTCAATCTCCAAGATTAGCTTGTATCTTAAGTCAATGTCTTTGGAGATATAAAAGAGAGAAGCCAGCAGAGAGACATGGGACCTCATACCACCAAGAAACAAGAGCCAGGAGAACAGCGCATCCTTTGGACCTAGGGTCCCTGCACTGAGAAGTTCCTCGACCAGGGAATACTGATGACAAGGACCTTCTCCCAGAGCCGACAGGGAGAGAGGCCTTCCCCTGGAGCTGGCACCCTGAATTCGGACTTTTAGCCTCCTAGACTGTGAGAGAATAGATTTCTCTTTGTTAAAGCTACCCACTTGCAGTTCTTCTGTTATAGCAGCACTAGATGACTAAGGCACCACCCTTACCTGGGAGCCTCTAAAGGGCAGGGAAGAAATCTTCCCAGAGGACTGTGATGAGAAAGAGACAGTAGCTTGTGGTGCCTCGGCCTCAGGTCAGCCCCTGTAAGCGGGCAATCAGCTGCTGCCGTTCCCTGAGGAAGACCCCAAAAGGGAGCTGGCACTGTAGGCATTACAGGCACCTGGTACCACCTCAGCAGGGGCGTCAGCCACTCATTCTCGTGACCTACAACCCCCAACATCCAGGGAGGCTAGTAGGATGTTTGAGAATGTGTGCTGGGACCCAAGGGTACAAGGGTTGTGTTGTGGACTGAATATGTCCCTCAAAACTATATGTTAAAGTCCTGGACCCTGTACTTGTGGATGTAATCCTGTTTGGAAACAGGGTTTTTCTTTTGTCATGTAAATAAGGTCATACCAGAGTAAGGTGGGTCCTAAACCTAATCACTTCTGAGTTATAAAAAAAAAAGAGTAGACTTCTGACAGGGATCACAACAGAGGGTCCCAGACAGAGCTGGAGAAAAATGTAGAACAAAATTCTAACTCACAAAAAAAGACCAAACTTACTGGCCTGACAGAGACTGGAGAAACTCTGAGAGTATGGCCCCCGGACACCCTTTTAGCTCAGTACTGAAGTCACTCCCAAGGTTCACCGTTCAGCCAAAAATTAGACAGGCCCATAAAACAAAACAAGACTAATAGGGGCACAACAGCCCAGGGACAAGGACCAGAAGGCAGAGGGGACAGGAAAGCTGGTAATAGGGAACCCAAGGTTAAGAAGGGACAGTGTTGACATGTCATGGGGTTGTTAACCATTGTCATAAAACAGTATGTGTACTAAATGTTTAATGAGAAACTGTTCTGTAAACTTTCATATAAAGTACAATAAAAAAAAGCAGATTAGACAAAGAGACAAAGGTATGAGGTCCCCATGTCTCTCTGCTCGCTTCTCTCTTTTATATCTCCAAAGAGATTGACTTAAGACACAACCTAATCTTGGAGATTGAGTTCTGCCTCATTAACATAAATCATTTAAAAAAATGATATTGATATGTGCTGCATACAGGGGCTCTGCTGGGCACAGGGTCCCAGAGATTAATCCAACACGGGTCCTATTCTACTTCAAGGAGCCTATATTTAATGGGGCAGATACAAATACAAGAGGCCATATGAAGACAGACACACAAGGCAGATGCCTCTACAAGCCCAGGAACACTAAGGATTGCCAGCTACTAGAAGCTGAAATAGACAAGGACTTCCCACTAAAGCCACACCCTGAATTCTGACTTCTAGCGTCCTGAACAGTGAGAAAATACATTTCTTTTCTTCAAAGCTACCCACTTGTGATATTTCCTGTTGCGACAGTGCTAGTGGCAAAGCAGGTGTTATCTCTGGGAAGCATCTGAGTATGCCCAACAGCTGTCGTGTGTCACTGGGGTTTATGAACATCCCTGGCCAGCTGAGTGTCTGTTATGTCTGGGGAAGGTGTGTGACATTCAGTTCTACTACACAAGAGGAAGTCATTGAATGGGGTTGGGAAAACTAAGTCACCTAAAGAAACACACTTTAAACTGTGCTCAAAAGACCCAAGATGCATTTCTGAAGAGCTGCAAAGACAGACAGCTGGCATCTGGGAGACCCTGCCCCACAGAGAACAGGTCGAGGGGCTGACTGGGCAGGGCACCTCTTACCTCCAGTCCCCTGGCAAAGGCTACAGCTCCTGGGCCTCGAAGGTGATTCCAGCTCACGTTAAGCTCGGTGAGTCCTGTGTTTTCTGCCAGGGCTGGTCCAAGGGTCTCCCCTTTAGAGACACCAAGAGAGACCACATTCACTCTGTTCATTCACTCAAAAAAAGAAACTTAGAAATGCAAATAGAAACTTGTACACCAGTGTTCAATGCAGCACTTCACAATAGCCAAAAGGTGGAAACAAAGGAAACGTCCATCAACAGATGAATGGATAAACAAAATGTGGTTCATACACACAATGGGATATTACTCAGCCATGAAGAGAAATGAAATCCTGATACATGTCACAACATGAACCTTGAAAACATCATGCTGAGTGAAATAAGTCAGTCACAAAAAAACTAATACTGTATGATCTCACTTATATGAAATAGGCAAATACACAGAAACCAAAGATAATTAGCAGTTACCAGGGGGGAAGGGGAGTTTTTGTTTATGGCATTAAGTTGATGTTAATGGTAGTGGAATAATTTGGAAAAGGATAGTGAGAATGGTTACAAAACTTGAAGAATGTAATCAATGTTGCTGAATTGTACATACAGAAATTGTTGTGATGGCATAAGTTTTGATATGTATATTTTCACCAGAATAAAATAAAATAAATCAATAAAAAATGATATTGATATCTGCTGCATCCAGGGGTTCTGATGGGCACAGGGTCCCAGAGATTAATCCAACACGGGTCCTGTCCTGCTTCAAGGAGCCCATATTTAATAGGGCAGATACAAATACAAGTCAATGGGATTTGAGCTATTATAGACTACAAACAGGCAGGTGTGAGAACAGAGTGGGGGCTACGCCTGCCTAGAAGGATCAGGAAAGTGAAGAAAGATCACCTTGAAGACAGGAGTTCAGCACCCATGCATATGGAGAGTAGACACAGGGAAGAGCGAGTGTGCAGAGGCAGGAGGGAGGACAGGGCACTTGTGGGATGCAGGTTGACTGGGTCAGGGGTAGTGGTGAGGGGGAAGCCAGTGAAATGAGGCAGAAGTGATGGACAGTGGAGAGATGCTAAGACCATGAATGCTAGGCCAAGGGACTTAGGCACTGCCCTGTAGGTGGTGAGGAGTCCGCAAAACCAAAAATCCCCTTGCCCTCGAGTCAATTCCAACTCATGACGACCTCATGTGTTAGAGAGTAGAACTGCTCCATAGGGTTTTCTTGTCTGTGATCTTTATGGAGACAGATCACCAAGCCTTCCTTCTGTGGCACCAGTGGGTGGGTTCAAACTACCAACCTTTAGGTTAGTCATCGAGCACAAACCATTTATGCTACCCAGGGACCTGAGGAGCCCCAGGAGGGCTTTGAGTAAAGAAGTGACAAGGCTGGGTTGGCATTTCAACAGGAACTTTAGTAGCAGGTGTAGAGGATGGGCTAGGGCAGGCTGAGGCAGAGACAAGAGGCAAGAAGACCAGTGGGAAGGCTTGTCCATAGTCTAAGCAAGAGGTGACAAGTCCGGCACAGCTGGGACAGAGAAGACTTAGTGGTGGTGGAGAAATAGAAGGGGTGGGGTGGGGTGGGTAAAAATCTGGAGAGGTATTTGACATGTAAAATGGGCAGAGTCCCTACCCCACTCTCCATTTTGTCAGCACTCAGTCTGTCTGACCTGCTGCGAATTCTCAGAAGCACTGACATTTCTCTAGGCCTTCACATGGGCTCTCCCTGGTTTCAAACCCTTGGCCCCTTTTTCACCTGGCTACCAGCTCCTCTTCCTTCTATTCTGTGTTCATGGCAGCGACAGGAAACTTTACTGGCCTGCTGGGCTGAGCCAGGCCTCCTCATGCCCCCTGTCCACTTAAGCGTCCATCCTGCCAGACTCTGCCTATCACGTCTCCCACAACCCTGAGAGTCCCTTGAGGATCTGAATATTGACCCGTCTCCCTGGTCCCAGCATCTAGAGCAGGTCTAGGAAGGCTGGTTTGAATAAATGCACAGAGGAAAAGCAGAATGAATGAACCAGAGCGCTCAGCGGCCTGCTGGGTCAAAATACGCCGTAGGGGGCAGACAAGCTTAGCACCTTGGAGAGCTCCCTGGCGGCATGAAGCCTCCCCCCCAGCTCTGCTTCCCAGAGAATGGGACCCAGCGCCCAGCAGTGGTCTGCCACCCCCAAGTGCTCAGATACAGGTACTTTCCTCCTTCCTCAGACCACCCCCTCCCCCACTTTGTGGGGCAGCCCCTTCTTTGTGGAACAGCTGGAGGGTGAGAAGGTTCTTCCTTTTACACACCTGAAGTTGTCCTCCTCCAACTGCCTGTGCTTGATTTTCATGACTCCTGCAGCCATCCCACGAGGTTGGTGCTACCATCTCCATTGGACAGGCTCAAGCTCCTTTACTCCTCAAGGGAGCTGGGTCCACCCACAGACTGCCACTTGGAAAAACAAAATGACCAGTCCAAGTCTACCCTTTGCCAGGCTCAGCGGCCTTGGCTTCCAGCCTTCTCCATCCCACTGCCTCTTGGGCTCCTGCCTCTGACTGTACGGGCCCAGAAGGGACACCTGGAGGTAGTTTGCTAACAAGCCTTTCTTTTCATTTTGCTGACTTCCCACATCATCTTCTCAGAAGACAAACTGGCCCACTGGCAGCGAAACCCCAGGACTACCCCCACTCTCTCTAAGCAGCTTGAGACAGAGCAGCAATTCCCAAACTGTCCATATCAGACTAATCGCCTGGGACATCCGTTAAGATGCAGAACTGCCGCAGCGTGTTCTGACTGAGCAGCCTGGCTGAATGCATTGCTTCGCCCATTTCGTTTTTCCTCTGCATTTTTTCAAACCAGCCTTACTAGACCTGTGCTAGGTGCTAGGACCACGCACAGGCCTCCCCACAAGAGTCTGGTTCTTAACCAAGGGGCCCAGGGGTTCTTATAATTGATTGGAGCATCTGGGGACAGGTGGATAAAGGTGCATGTCCCTGGCAAAGCATATAGCCCGTACAAAGGCCCTGGGGCATGAGAGAGAACGTGAGATCAAGGAATCCTACCCATGCCTTCTAGAACGCTTGGAATAAAATCCGCATGGCTTTTGCTATGACCTGCAATCCTGTTGCCTCTCCACAGCCTGGCCACTCTCCCCAGCTCACTAGTCACACTGGTGTCTGTCAGTCTGGGAAATGGACCTGCATGCTCGCTGTCCCTCTGCTTGAAGTGCTTTCCCTCTTGTCTTGTCATGGCTGATTTCTTTCCACCCTGACTGCATATTTAGTTTAGTTTAAATGTCACTTCCTTGTAGAGGCCTCCCTGGTCACCCTTCTAAATCCAAAAAACAAAACCAAATCCACTACCATCAAGTCGATTCTGACTCATAGCACCCCTATAGGACAGAGTAGAACTGCCCCATAGGGTTTCCAAGGCTGTAATTTTTATGGAAGCAGACTGCCACATCTTTCTCCCACAGAACGGCTGGTGGGTTCGAACCACCAACCCTTTCAGTTAGCAGCCAAGTGCTTAACCACTGCACCACCAGGGCTCCTTCCTTCTAAATCAGATGTCCCCGTCCTTTTCTAGAACCATGCCCTGTTTATTTTGTAGCACCAACAATTACTGAGAATTATCTTGTTAAATTCTGTTCCTTGAGGTCAGGGACTTTGTTTTATTCACAGCTGGGTTCCTACTGGCGAAATCAGTACCCAGCTTCTACAGCAGTGGTCACTCAGAGATATTTCTTGGATGAATGAAGAGTTCTGTGTGGCCAGAGTGGGAGAGGGTAGGGAGTAGAAATGTCCACGCCAGGCTGAGTGTAGACACTCTCTGGAGGGTACTCAGTGTGGTCTTGCCAGCCCACCCACACCCACCTGAAGAAGTCGAGTGAGTGTTACCTGCTCCATCACTCAGCTCATTATAGCTCAGGTCCAGGGACTGCAGGCTCATGTGCACCAGCAGGAGCTCAGCAATGTACCAGGCCGCCTTCTCCTCCAGGCCATTTCCTGCCAGTTGCACCTTTCGCACGGCTGGGTTTGCCATGAGGGCGGCACAGAGGGCCTGGACTCCCACCACTCCCAGCTGGTTCTCCGACAGGTCCATATCTGCAGGGCAGCACCATTCCTTGGTCAGTGGGATCCAAAGCCAGGTGGGGAGGGGTGCGAGGAAGCAGGAACCACAGGCATCACCCCCTCCACCTTCCACCATCCCCCAAACCCCCAAGCCTGAGGCAGCAGAAAGGTCTTTGCAGTCGGGCTGCCTTGGGGTTGCATGGCACCTCTGCCCCATTGGCTGGGTCTCCTCGAGCAGGTTTCCTGACCCCCTTCCAGAGTATCTATGACCTCATCCCATCTCTGCCTCATTGGTTGGGTCTCCTCAGACCATAAGCAGGTTCCCTGACCTCCCTATCCCGGCATGTCCATGACCTGCTCTGGCCAGGGGTTCAAATCACCTACTTGGTGGTGCTGTGAAGAATGCCTGTGATGGCTGTGCAGTGGCCCGCATCGAGGATTCATGCCGGATAGTGATATAACCCATTCAGAGAAGCCCCCACTGCCCACCTGCAAGGACTGGCAACAACAGCCAGGTGGCCAGGCACTGAAACTCACTTCCTGTAGTTGGTTTCAGTCAATCCTCAGCACAACCCCAAGCACAAAAGGGTGCTGTTGGTGTCACTTTACAGATTGGAAACAGAGGCTCAGCGAGGCAAAGCTGTCTGCCCCAGGTCACCTGCTCTTCATGAGCAGAGCCTGCATTCAACAGGAGCCCCAATCTCCTGTCCTCCTGTGCTACCCAGTCTCTCCCACCCACCCACCCACCCCCTCTCCAGGGCAGGGCGCATGGCACTTCTCCTTCCACTGTGGTCAGCCAGTCCACCGTGTGCAGAAGGCTAGGAGGGAGGTGTGTGGCGGGAGTGGGTCAGAAGGGGAGTGGAATCTAGCATGGGTGCACCCCAGAGGGTCTGACTCCATCCTCCCCGCATGCCCACCTTGTCACGAGGCCCCTCCCCATCTCCCTTTAACACCAGCAGGCCCTGGGTGAGAAGATTCCAATATGCTTAGGAAAGGGAGGACTCAGGTCTGCTCACCTGCCCCAGACTTGACACCTACCACAGATGCAGCTGCTTTTGCTTAGGGCCCCTACCAGGGCCTCTGCCCCGGCTGCACAGAGCCCGTTGTCCCGAAGGTCCAGCCGCTTGATGTGGGGACTGGAGAACAATGCAGAAGCCAGAGTCTGGGCCCCCTGGACAAGAGCAGACACAGTTGGCCACGACCTTGGCCCCTGCCCTTAAGGACCAACCTACTCTGCACCCACCTACTGGGAGGCCCACCCTGTTCCAGTGCCCAGGGCACACAGCTTCTCCTTCCAGACTCCGCCCAGACCTCACCCCCTGGCGCCTTCCCTGACCCCCCAGTGGGGTGAGGGGCCCCTGCAGGCTGCCCAGCCTTGATGCATATCTCTGTCATAGCCTTGCTCACGTTGGTATCCAGATGTGGGAGATGGACCACGCCGGCCCAGAGGAAGGTCACGGGGTATAGGATGGGCACAGCACTACCTTCAGGGAGGGAACAGGCCCTCCCATGTCTGCTGCCCCCATCCCACTGAGCCTGGTTCCCGGGTCCCTCCAGAGGTACCTGCGGCCCCAGGCCATGGTGCCGCAGGGTCAGTTCTGAGGCGCTCCCTTCGCGCCGAAAGCAGGAGGTGAGCACGATGCTGTGGGCCCTGCGAGGCTCCCTGACAAGGTCTCTAAGCCCACAGGTGCCTGGGAGGAGACATGGGATGAATGTGGACCCCTCCCTGGGGCACAGCCACCTGCTCCTCCCCTGCCCTCCATCACCACCCAGTCTATGCTTCACCTCTGGAGGTGCTTCTTCCTGTGCCAGTAGGGATACCCATAAACCCATTGCCTTTTGAGTTGATTCTGACTCACAGTTGACGCTATGGAACAGAGTAGAACTGCCCCATAGGGTTTCCAAGGTTGTAATCTTTATGAAAGCAGACTGCCGACTGCCACATCTTTCTCCCTCAGAGAGGCTGGTAGGTTCAAACAGCCGACCTTTTGGTCAGCAGCCAAGTGCCTAACCATTGTGCAACCAGGGCTCCTTTCCAGTAGGTATAGTGCCTCCATATTGTGCTGAGAACATCAAGGTTCCGAAAAAGCAAGCCTTTCCCCAAGGCCACACAGCTCGTAGGTGGCAGAAGAGGGCTAGGACCCCGAGTATCTGACGCCAAAATGCATGCTGTTAGACAACCGACAGCTGCCACCAATGATTTATGAACACTTTAGGGGGGAAAAGCAGAAACAATTATAAATTCTACACATTCATTAGCTTAGTTTTTCCTGTGTGTTGAGAAAATCCAGCCCTGAAGCCATTTCAGGCTGGGGCAGCCCTTCTACACTATTTCAAAGAGTTTTTGCATTTTAACGTTATTCTGGAAGCGCGCTCCAATGGTGGACTCCTGAGGCTCCAGGAGTATGGGGGAGGGCACCGGGTTGGGGGGCCACCGGCTGAAAGGTGCGCTCCCTGATGGACAGGGATCCCTACCCACTCCGGCCCCAGTCTGCTTCCCCCACCCCCGCGGGAGTAGCCCACAAGCTGCGGAGCGAGGCCTAGTCCACCCTGCCCAGGGGCACCTTCAGTCTCCAGGTCAGAGTCCGAATCCGTGTTCGCCCCCTCCTCGGCCTCCCGGACCCCTGCAAGGGGCCCAGAGACCGCCACCGCCTCTTCCTCCGGCCGTTTTCTCTCCGCAGACAACTCGCAGGGAGCCCCCGCCATTACGCCCATTTCGCAGAACCAGGCAGAAAGGCCAACACCTCGCCGGCGCTGCACCAGGAGCGCCGCAGGGAATGCGGGTGGGCTCTCCGGCTGCACAGACCAATAGGGCGCGGCTTTCAGCGAACAGGCGCCCGCCGCAGCCTGTTGGCGCTCTCCCGGAGGCGGTGCCCAGGCGACGGAGTTGTTGGTTGTCGCAGAAACCGCCGCTTGCCCACTCTGCGCCTGTGCTCTGCTCGCCTGAGGCAATGAGCGCTCGGAACGGGCCAAGCGCAGGGCTAGGCGGTGTGAGGGCTCTTAATCTCCCTGCTTCTCTATGAGGGTCACCATTTCCCCATTTCACCGACTTCAGAACGTGTGCTTGAGTCAGTGCGCTATTCCCTGCTTAAAAGTGGAGAGAGACCCCTAGCTCTGTGGGAGTATTGCACAGGAGGACCTGGGGAGCCTTGCAGAGTTGGCTCACCCTCCTCTCTGCAGCCAGGGCCATGCTCTCCCTCAGGTAACTTCCGTGGCTCCCAGTTCTCTCTCATGCTCTGGCATGAGAACATGCTTCCCCCGCTTTGTCAGCTTGTTGAATTTCAGAATCCGCCAGTGTCAGCTCAAAGGTCACTTTTTCCTCAATCTTTCCTTGACCCCTCCTCTCCTAGCACTTGTAACACCTGTCACCCTCCCCACCCCAAGGAATGAGCCTTAGAGGGAGGCCTCCAGAGGGCAGGGGTAGGGCTGCTCACGTGCGCTCTGGGTGCCCAGGGCCAGCAGTGGGGTCTGGAAAGGATGGGAGTGGGGGCGGGCCTGAGCCCCGGGCTGAGGGTGGAGGCTGATGACTGCCTGTGTGGATGTGTCCCTTTAATAGCTGCTGGCCTGGCCCAGCTTGGGCTCCTGCCTTGCCTCCTGCACAGCAGTCGTGCTGACTCATGTGTCCTGGCAGGCTGCAGGAGCCAGGAGCATGGGTGCCCCAGGGGCTGCGGCTGGCTGGGGGCTTCTGGATTACAAAACAGAGAAGTATGTGATGACCAGGAACTGGCGGGTGGGCGCCCTGCAGAGGCTGCTGCAGCTTGGGGTCGCAGCCTACTTGGTCGGGTAAGAGATCGGCTCCTTGCCAGGTGATCAGGCCTGCTGGCGGGGGGTTGATTGTTGGGTTCTTCAGGGGCTGGGCTGGAGGGGAGCAGGCTGGGACAGGGTGAGGGGCAAGCAGGAGGAGGGGTCTCCCTGTGTCCAGAGGACAGCAGGATATAAGAGCAGACTGTGAGCTTGGTCCCTTGTGCCCACCTGCTTCCTCGGGGCTTTGCCCCAGCCCTGTGTTGGGCTCTGGGCACAAAGCTGTAGAAGCCCCAACCGTAAGCCCAGGAAGCGCCCTAGCGAGACATTTGTGAGAGCTGAAGCGCTAAGCCACCCATCCCCCACCCCCCACCCCGCCCCAGATAAATAGCCAGTTCTAGCTGGGGCCCAGGGGAGTCTTTAGGAGGGAGCTGAGTCTAGCAGGGGCGGGGTGTCAGTGGTAGGGGTCATCTCAGCCTGGGGCACTGGCTGTGGTGTGTGACCAGCACATCTGGCCCAGGGCTCTGGAGTAGGAAGTGACGCTGGAGAGGAGGATACGTGGGGACAGGAGGGGAGGTATGTGACTGCAGGGTGGGGTAAATGGTGTCCTGCACACACCACACTGCCCATCTCCTCCCCAGGTGGGCCCTCCTCACCAAAAAAGGCTACCAGGAGCAGGACCTGGACCCCGAGGTCTCTGTCATCACCAAACTCAAAGGGGTTTCTGTGACACAGATCAAGGACCTTGGGAACCAGCTGTGGGACATGGCCGACTTTGTGAAGCCACCACAGGTGAGCACTAGGCCCTGCTGTCAGGCCCAAATCCTCTGAAACTGCCCTCTGTGCTCTCGCATCAAGTGTATTTGAGAGAGACCTGCCAGAGGAGACGCCTCACGAGGAGTACCGCCTGGTCAGGGCTTTCAGGCATGTGTAGGAGGTTTCCAGATGGGCAGGGCACAAACGAGGGGACTCCAGGGAGCCAGGCCAGAGGACCTACATTGACAAAGCCTGCATCCGGAAGGAAGTAGGGTGACTGGGAACAGCTGGAGGCTTGAGCTTGAGGGCCGGTGGGAAGGACGTGGGGGTCCCTGGAGCTTTCCACTCTCCTGTCCCTGACCTGGGCCAGCACTGTCGGGCACCCTCCTCTGCCCTCTCTAGGCCGTTGCCCGGCCCCTCCTCCCTCTACACAGTAACCCCCTCCATTCTGCCAATGCCCAAATTGTAGCCCCAGGGACCACCTTCCCCGAGCCACCAATGCACATCTACCATGTCCAAAGAGGAGTCACCTCCCTTTCTCAACTCTAGCTTCTCCTCATGCAGCAAGCCTGTGATGACGTCCACCAGTTCCAAAGCCTCAACACCTTCCTGTCCCTCCCTCCGGTCAATTCCATCTCCTAACACATTTCACTATTGCCCATGCCAGTCTGGGATGAGGCTGAGGTCTCCTGATGGGCCCTTGGCTTCCCCTCTTGCCCACTCCCACCCCAGGTGTACTTTCCACAGCAGCCAAGCCAGGACACTGCCAGCCCCTGCTTTTACTCTTTGAAGGTCCCCTTCTGTGATGGTGGCCACCAAGCCTTTCCATAGGCTGAGTGCTGCCACACCTCCCACTGCCCTCTCCAGTCCTCACTTCCCTCCCAGGGCATGAACTCAGACACGCAGAGCTCTCCCTGTAGCCCTGGGTGTCACCTCTCTGTCCTTGGCCACCCTTTGACCTGCCAGGTGTGTGATAAGGGGCTCGCCTCTCCCACTAGCCCCAGCAGGGGCCCAGCCTGACCCAGCTCTGAATTTTCAGTGCCTAGAAGCAGGAGGCTCCTGGACAATTCCAGCTGAGTGAATGAGTGTGAGTGAGGAAAATAGCCTTGTCCCAAAGGAGTAGCCATGGGTTGAGGCTCCCTGGGCTCAAAAATGGCCCAAAATCCAGCCAGCCTCCCACCCCAACCTCAACCTGCCTCTCTGGAGGCATTTTTCTTGGGGACAAGGTTGGTGAGTAGACAGGGCTGGGACCCCTGCCCTTGCACACCAGGCTACTGGCCTCTGACCTCTCCAGTGGAGGCAGCCAAGCAGGTGTCAATGCCAGGACTTGCCTCCTAGGGAGAAAACGTGTTCTTGGTGACCAATTTCCTTGTGACACCGGCCCAAGTTCAGGGCAAGTGCCCAGAGGTAAGGCTGCTGGAGCCTCCCCGTGGGTCCCTGGGCACTCCTGCCACCCCTGGTTCACCAGCCACGTGCCCGTTATCCTTCCTTCTCCTTCCCAGGCGACCAAGAGCTCACTGTGTGTTTATTTGGCCCCAGGCACTGGGCTAAAAACCTCTCTGTGAATCTTTTCACTTCATCTTCACAAATACCCTGGAAAGAATGTTATCCCCATTTGTGATAAGTGGACTCAGGCTCAGAGAGGCTCAGTCACTAGCCCAAGGCCTCACAGCCTGAGGGTGAGAGGGCCAAGATGAAGGCTTAGTTCAGATGACCCCAATGCCCCAGCTGTGGACCTCTGAGCGCTGGACTCCCATGCCTCCCGCTATCTGATGTTGTTCCCCATGAGGGGTCCCCCCCCCGCCCTCCCCGCCACCCCGGACTTCCTACCTCTCTAGGGCACAAAGCACGGTTGGGCTCTAACAGAAAAAGCAAAGCTTCTCTATGCCCAGCCTCTATTAATGTGTCCCGAGGCAGCTTCGTTTTTTTTGGGAAACCATAGCACACATAACCACAAATTATCTCCGGGTAGTTTTTTTGTTTGTTTTTATTGTGGTAAAAATATATACAGGTCCTTGGGTGGCACAAACACTTTGCTCTCAGCTGCTAACTAAAAGTTGGCAGTCCAAACCCAACCTGCAGCACTGTGGAAGAAAGGCCTGACAATATTCTTCCATAAAGATTACAGCAAGAAAACCCTATGGAGAATTTCTACTCCAACACATAGGGTCGCCATGAGTTGGAGTCGATTCCATGGCAAATGGAAGAAGAAATATAAATAACAAAACATTTGCCATTTTAACCTTTTTTGCACGTACAGTTCAGTGACATTAGTTACATTCACCTTGTTGGGCAACCATCTCTAGGTATTTTTCACAACTGTGGTCAAGCCAGGTGTCCCCACTCTCTTGTCCATTTTGTGTCCAGAAATGCAGGTTCTCTCCTGAAGTATCACCTTGTTCCCTTGCCTGGGGATGTCCCCAGGGATCTGTATCTGTCATGGAGCACACTCACTCTTGTCCCCAGATGTAAATTCTGTTTAAACAGTTGGGACCCAAGACATAGTCCTGGGAGCCTGTCGCCATGGTGATATCAAGTGCAGATATTCAATCCATTGCTGGGCTGGAGGGTAACTATGCAGTCATCTGTCCCCCAGCACTGATGGTTGGTCCCACCAAAATCACTGTAGATGCCACGTGCCTACGGTTGGCCCCTGTCCATAGAGAGAGGAGGTGTGTGCATAAAGGATGTGCTATGCTTGGCGATCCCAAACGACATCCTTTCCTTCCCAAAAGCTCTCAAAAAAAACCACACAAACAAAAAAAAGTTGCCATTGAGTGGACTCTGAGTCATAGTGACCCCATATGTGTCAGAGTAGAACTGTGCTCTATAGGGTTTTTGTTTTTTTTAAATCCTGGTGAAAACATGCATAACAAAACATATGCCATCTCGGACCATGGTCTCGGGGAATATCTAGCTCAACTGGCATAACACAGTTTATAAAGGCAATGTTCTACATTCTACCTTGGTGAGTAGTGTCTGGGGTCTTAAAAGCCTGTGAGCAGCCATCTAAGATACTCCACTGGTCTCACCCCTTCAGGAGCAAGGGAGTGTGAAGAGAACAGGATACAAGGGAAAGATTAGTCCTAAGGACTAATGTACCACAGCTATCAAGGCCTCCACCAGACTGAGTCCAGGACAGCTAGATGGTGCTCGGCTACCCCCACTGACTGCTCTGACTAGGATCACAACAGAGGGTTCTGGACAGAGCTGGAGAAGGATGTAGAACAAAATTCTAACTCACAAAAAAAGACCAGATTTACTGGCCTAAAGGAGACTGGAGAAACCCCAAGATTATGGCCCCCAGACACCCTTTTAGCTCAGTGGTGAAGTCACTTCCGAGGTTCACCGTTCAGCCAGGGAGTGGACAGCCCCATAAAACCAAATGGGACTAATGAGGCATAGCAGTCCAGGGACAAGGACTAGAAGGCAGAAAGGGACAGGAAAGCTGGTGATAGGGAACCCAAGGTTGAGTAAGGATAGTGTTGATGTGTTGTGAGGTTGTTAACCATTGTCATAGGGCAACATGTCTACTAACTGTTTAGTGAGAAACTATTCTGTTCTGTAAACCTTCATCTAAAGTGAGAATAGCAGCATAATTGGAAGAGCGTAGTCGATGTCACTGAACCGTGCGTGTAGAAATTTTTGAAATGGTGTATCTTTGGCTATGTATATTTTCACCAAAAAAAAAAAGGTCGAGAAGGGAGAGGGTTGACATGTTGTGGGGTTGTTAACCAATGTCATAAAACAATGTGTGCTACTGTTTCATGAGAAACTATTTGTTCTGTAAACCTTCACCTGAAGTATAATTAAAAAAAAATTTAAAAAAATATGCCATCTCAACAATTTCTACATGTACAATTCTGTAACACTGATTACATTCTTCAAGTTGTACAACCATTCTCACTATACTTTTCCAAATCATTCCACCACCATTAACATCAACTCAGTGCCCCTAAACAAAAACTTCCCCTTTCCCCCTCTGTCTTGGTCGTCTAGTGCTGCTATAACAGAAATACCACAAGTGGATGGCTTTAATAAAGATAAGTTTATTCTCTCACAGTCCAGTAGGCTAGGAGTCCGAACTCAGGGCATCAGCTCCAGGAGAAGACTTTCTTTCTCTGTCGGCTCTGGAGGAAGGTCCTTGTGATGCATCAGTCTTCCCTTGGTCTGGGAGCATCTCAGTGCAGGAACCTCAGGTCCAAAGGACGCGCTGTGCTCCTGGCACTGCTTTCTTGGTTGTGTGAGGTTCCCATGTATTTCTGCTTGCTTCTCTCTTTTATATCTCAGAAGAGATTGGCTTAAGACACTATGTAATCTTAATAAACCTCATGAATGTAACTGCTGCTCATCCATTTTATTACATCATAGTGATAGCATTTACAACACACAATCATACAATACTGGGAATCATGACCTAGCCAAGTTGACAGACATTTTTGGGGGGCACAATTCAATCCATGACACCCTCCCTTCCACCCCTGTGAGCCACTAATAATCTCTGGTTTCTATGTATTTGCCTATTTCATGTAAGTGAGATCATACAGTATTAGTTTTTTTGTGACTGACTTATTTCACTCAGCATGATGTTTTCCAGGTTCACGTTGTGGCATGTATCAGGACTTCATTTCTCTTTATGGCTGAGTAATATTCTATTGTGTGTATAAACCACATTTTGTTTATCCATTCATCTGTTGATGGACGTTCCCTTTGTTTCCACCTTTTGGCTATTGTGAAGTGCTGCATTGAACACTGATATACAGGTTTCTGTTTGCAGTCCTATATACTTCTTCTGGGTGTATACCTAGGATTGGGATTGCTGGGTCATATCCATAGTGTTTTCAATAGCTGATTTTTTGGAAGCAGATCGCCAGGACTTTCTTTTGAGGCACCTCTTGGTAGACTCGAATTGCCAACCTTTTCGGTAGCAGCCGACAGCATGAACTGTTTGCACCACCTAGGGACTCCTAAATGCTCAAAACCCAAACCAAACCCACTGCTGTTGAGTTGATTCTGACTCATAGAGACCTTATAGGTCGGGGTAGAATAGCACCAGAGTTTCCAAAGCTATAAATCTTTACCGAAATAGACTGCCACATCTTTTTCCCGAGGAACGGCTGGTGGGTTCGAACTGACGACCTTTCCGTTAGTAGCCAAGCACTTAACCACTGCACCACTAGGAAACCAACCAACCAACCCCTTGCCCTCAAGTTGATTCCAGCTCATAGCAACCCTAGCACTCCTTCCTAAGTGCTCAGAAGGTGTCTGTTTGATGTTCAGTTTGCAGGCTGTTCTGAAGTTCTGCTGGGGGCCAGGAGGCTGAGTTTTCTGGAATCCGTGTGATTCCTCTTTGCTAACACGTCTAGGCACTAGCCCTTCCCATATCTCCATGTGTCCCTGAGCAGGCCCACCACAGTTGTGAGGCCAAGAAGCTGCCAGGGCTGGGCGAGAATTCATCAGCTCTGCAGCCTGGCCTCCTGAAAATAACCAGAGCCCCTGGCTGTTCTCTTGGAGACATGGCTGCCCCGCTCTCCCAGCCCACATATTCTGCATCCTTCACCCCCGAGCCTTGCCCTGGGCCAGGCCTGGTGCCCTGTACCCCAGAAGCTCCTGCACCGACAAAAAATCAGCCATTGAAAACCCCATGGAGCACAGATGGGGTTGTGCTCCATGTCCAACACACATGGGGTTGTCATGAGTCGGAGTTGACTCGACAGCAAATGGTTTGGTCTTTGGTTTGACCCCCGCTGGTGATGGAGCTCTCAGGGGGGAAAGGATCTCACTCTGCCTTTGTAAAGCAGCATGTGCACCTGCATGGGCCTCACTCCCTCGCGCTGCCTCCTTTCCTTTGCACCCTCTAGCTTTGCCATGTGCCCCCAACTCAGGGTACCCTGCAGGGCTAGGTTGGGGAGGGGCGTGGCCACCCTCCTGGACTCCTGGCGACTCTGCTCTCTCGACCACTCTAGCACCCCTCTGTTCCACTTGCTGCCTGCTGGACCGACGAGGACTGCCCTGAAGGAGAGACGGGGACACACAGCCACGGTACTGGGGGCTCTGTCTTCCAGCGCCCTTCTCCCTGGGGCCAGGCTGGCTGGGACCATGTGCAGGAGGGCTCCTGGGGGCAGGCCCAGCCAAGCCTTTGTCCGCTCGTCTGTCCTGCCCCCTCCCAGGCCCTGAGGAGATTTGAAGGCCTAGAGTTTATATCTTGTGTTTCCAAGGCATAAAAACAGGCCAGTGTGTGGTGTTCAATGGGACTCATAGCACCTGTGAGATCCATGGCTGGTGCCCTGTGGAGAGCGGCGTTGTGCAGGGGTAAGTCTCTCCCCCTCCCAGCACAGGGGCCCCAGGACCTCAGAGGCCTGCCCTCATCCCCCACCTTCTACCCTCAGGAAGCCCCTGTTGGCGCAGGCTGAGAACTTCACGCTCTTCATCAAAAACACTGTCACCTTCAGCAAGTTCAACTTCTCCAAGTAAGCCCCGGGTGATTCTGGCTGGCCCCATACCCTCCATGTCCAGTGCTCCATTGTGTTTGACCCCCGCCTCTGACCCTCTCCAGATCCAATGCACTGAAGACCTGGGATGCCACTTATTTCAAGCGCTGCCGCTATGATCCACACGCCAGCCCCTACTGCCCTGTGTTCCGCATCGGGGACCTCGTGCAGGCAGCGGGCGGGGTCTTTGAGGACCTGGCATTGCTGGTGGGTCAGCAGGCAGGGGTCAGAGAAGGCACAGGCAGAGGGTCCTGGACCTGCTGCCGGTGGGGCAATGTTGTGATGTGTGCAGGGTGGTGCCGTGGGCATCCGTGTCCACTGGGATTGCGACCTGGACGCTGGGGGCTCCGACTGCCAACCCCACTACTCCTTCCAGCTGCAGGGGAGGAGCTACAACTTCAGGTGTGTCCCCGCATTTCCCCCAGTGCCAGTCCTGCTGGTCCTCGGTCAGCGTCCTGCTATGTCCATCCCCCTGTGGCAGCCAGGACAGACCACACCCTGCCTGCCTTCTGGATGCTTCCTGCTGTGTGTATAGGTGGGGGTGAGGGTCCCAGGAAGTGGCTGGAGGGACATGAGGGAGTGTTCTCAGCCCCATGCCTTCTTCCACAGGCTCCGTGAGGCTCTCTCCTGAGTCCTTCATCCTCCCCCTCACCTGTTCCTACACCCAGGCCCGGACCCCTGCACCCACCCCCTGCACCCCACCTTACCTCTAGCCTCTCCCCTCCATTCCACAGGGGACTTTCCCTGCAAATTTTATTTTAAAAATTTCAAAGAAACTCTAGAAAAGTTCACAGATTAGTGCCACAAACACCCATCATCTTGATTCACCAGTTTTTCACCGTTTGCCACATTTGCATCCTCCCTTTGAAGAGCAAGATGGGTCTATTTAGGTAGATTTCAAACTCAAGCGTTTGAAAGGACTTCCCCCATGTGACCACTGTACTGTTGTCACACCTAGTGCTGCTGTAACAGAAATATCACAATAGGTGGCTTTAATTAACAGAAAGTTATTTTCTCACAGCTCAGAAGGCTCTCTCTCTCTCTCAAGATTTTTGTCTCCTTCGGCTTCTGTAGCCCTGACTTTCCTCGAGTCCATCGCAATCTTCCTTCGCATGGCATCTGACTTCCCTGTTTGTGCTGGCTTCTCTCTGCATCTCTGCTGCTCCTTATAACTCAGAAGTGATTAGGTTTAGGACACACCCTACACTGATAGGGCTCATTAACACAACAAAGAAAACCCTATTCCCAAATGGGATTACACGCATGGGTATAGGGGTTAGGATTCCAATTCAGTCATATTGGGGGAATGCAATTCAATCTATAACAGTCCCCCTGGGGTCCTCCTGCCTCCTCAGCTGACCTCATCATGCCCTCGCATGCCCTGGTGCTGCTGTACACAGCTGATGAACCCAGGGATGAAGGCCTCCATGGTACTGCCTGGTTTGGCTTTGCAACCATGTGAGGTTGGCTCTCCACCTGTCCCTCCATGGCCTCACTAGCCCTGCCTAGATGCCTTCCTGACCTCTGCAAAACTCCTAGCACATTCTTCCGGGCCCAGCCTCAATGCTTCCCCTCCAGGAAGCCTCCCTCGCTCCCCCACCTGCCCTTGGTCCCCACTGCCAGTGTCTGTTTAGGGACCCTCTGTGTCCTCACCTGCCTGTCCCTTCAGCAGGCAGGGAGCTCCTAAAAGGCAGTTTCTGCTTTTCTCCTGTGTCTGAGCAGCTACCCAGGGCTGAGACTCAGGGCTCAGTGGCTTAGTAAGCACGAGAACTGGGAGAGCTGGCTGGCTCAGAAGTGGGCAGAGCTGGCCCTCTGAGTGCTCTCTTCTGCCCCAGGACGGCCACTCACTGGTGGGAGGCCACCGGTGTGGAGGCCCGGAGCCTGCTCAAGCTCTACGGGATCCACTTTGACATCCTTGTCACTGGGCAGGTAGGGCCAGGCCAGAGGGGTGAGGGGCAGGTGGGCAGGGATGGAGGGGTGCACGAGGCTCAGCCAAGGCTCTCTTAGGCAGGGAAGTTCGGGCTCATTCCCACAACCATCACACTGGGCACCGGAGCAGCGTGGCTGGGCGTGGTGAGTTCGACTAGCCCGGGGTCCTCTGGCTGCAGCAGCCATGTGCCTGTGTGCACCTGAGCGCCCTGTATCTGTCTGCCTGTCCAGTCTCAGAGTGAGGGCTGGGGAGTGGCTGGAGGGCAGGATGGGGGCCGGGTCATGGGTCTGCCCTCCTCTCCCAGGTCACCTTCCTCTGTGACCTGCTGCTGTTGTATGTGGATAGAGAAGCCCATTTCTACTGGAGGACCAAGTATGAGGAGGTGAGCTGTGGGTGGCCTGGATGCCGAGTTCTGCAATTTGGGAGGACACTGGCCCCAACCCTAACCTGCCGTCCTCCCCTGCAGGCCAAGGCTCCAAAGGTGACAGCCAACTCTGTGTGCAATGAACTGGCTTTCATACCCCCCTTAGCTGGCCCAGCACGAACCCCCACCAATGCCGCGGGGAGCCTGACACCGACACCAGGGCGGCCCCGTCTGGGTGCTGGAACTAGTGGGTCCCACTCGCTGGCTCCTTCCTGAGGCCTGCAGCTAGCTGTTGCCCGGTTGGGGTTTGGGAAGGCTGGGGTCCTGCCTTGGAGACCTCATGTATGAAGCCCCAGCAGGACCAGGGTGGGGGGCAGAGGAGCAAACCCACCTTCAAGCTCCCAGGCAGACTCTCTGCCCCCAACTCCAGCCTCGGCAGGCAGCTGCCCAGGAGGCGCAGAAGCAGCTGCTTTGTACAGAGACCTGCAGCCTCGCAGGGGCTGGCCTGCTGGGGTCTCAAGATTGCCCCAGCAATGGCCCACACACCAGCTGTTGGGCAGAGGCCCTCCCACTGGTTGTTGTAGACTGCAGTCCTGTCTGGCTCCTGGCCCTCCTCCCCCTGCTAGCACTTCATCTTATGTGGAGACCCCTGCTCAGCAGCCCTTCACTGGGCTCTGTGCAGCCTGAATCAGAGCCAGGGTGGTCTTCACTGCCCCAGGGCTGGGCTGCCTACAGCCAGTCCCTGTCCAGTTTGGGCCTCATCCATGGAACAAGGGGGCAGGTGGTCTGCCCCCCAAGACCCCAGGCAGGACATAGGCACCACTCTTGGCCACATCTGCTCGGTTATATGAGCACCAGCCACTTTCCAATGACAGCCTCAGGCTATGGGAGGCTGGATGGAGAGAAGGCTCAGGAGCAGAGGTGACAGTGGGTCTGTTGGGACCTTCTACATGCCTCCTCGGTGGACCCCCCTAGCCCAACCCACCCCCTAACCTGCCCACCAGGCTTCCTGGGGGCCCTGGGAATGGGCAGCAGGTACATCTGTAATTCACTGCCACCCAAACCATGCCTAGGAGCCTGCCCACCCCTGCTAGAGCCCTTGACCTTCAGCAGACAGGAGTGGCTGGGAGCATTGTTACTAATCAAGAACACACACAGACCCAGCCTCTAGCTGCCTGTAGGTTCTAGCTCTGGAACCTCCCCCAGGGCTTGGCTCAGCTGTCTGGAAAATTTCCCCAGGCCCCAGGGGCCAAGTTCAGGATCAGGGGATGGAGAGCTCCAGGGGAGTGAGCTGCAGGAGTCAAGCCCTCCTTAGTCCCAGGGTGGCGGGCAGGGATGGGGGCGTGCCTACCCCAGGGAGGTGAGGAGCTACTTTCTCCTGGGCCCCTGGTGACTTGAGGTGTGCTGACTGCTTGCCCATGGAGCAGCATGGACCAGGTCAGGGAGGCCAGGGTGGGGGCTGAGGCAGGGCTAGCACCTAACACCGGCACCTCAACAAAGCCCTTGGGTTCCTACTGGGTATCCCTGGGGAGGCAGGCTCAGAAGGGCTGGGCTGGGAGTGTGGCCTGTGGGGCTGGGTTCTGTCTGATGTTGTGGCTGGAGAGAGTACAGGAGTAAAGCCTGCCAAAGCCACCAGCTTCCTGCGTCATCTTTGCAGAGCAGGAACGGGAAGGAGGAATTGTCTGTAGCCGATGTAGCACAGCCACGGGGAGACCACTGGGGGAGGGGTTCAGGAGGGACCTGGGCTTTTCCCCAGGGACACCCTGGACTGGCCCCACAGCCACCAGGTGGGCTGGAAGCTACGTGGGGCAAGTATAGCTGCGTGTGCACTCCCACATGTGTGCACCTTCACCTCTAGGCGGAGTGAGTGGGAGAGTGAGCCTTGGTAGCGGAGAGCTGTGGTGCAGGGAGAAACCAAAACAGGGACCCGAGTTTGGAAACACTACGTGCACGCCCAAGCAGCCATACGTGCCCGCGGTGGCATGTGACTATGCATGTGTATGCCTCTGTGTCTCTGGGCAGGCCTTGGGTACATGCTGTGCTTTGTGGAAGCCCTGGGAACCAAGACTACACTAGGAATCTAGCTTTCCAGGGGGCCTCCCTGGGGCCCAGGCTCTGCTTCCCAGACCCACCCACAGAGGACACTTGGGGAGCCTGGAGATGAAGCCCACTATCTTGTGAAGGGCCGTGCTGCTGCTGGTTCCTGGGGAAGTGGGCTGCTCCTGGTGCATGCAGGGGTGTGTGTGGCTCCCCACTGAGCTGGGCAGAGGTCATTGGCCTGAAAGGAGGAGCCCAGGACCCAAGCCCAGCCATCCCTGACCCAGCTGTTGCCTCCCCTTTGCAGAGCCTCTGTGTTATCGCTGTGGGTTGGAGACAATCCTCTGGTTGCCAGGGGGTTGGTGAGGACACAGATGCCACAAAGAACACCACAGTGGACACAGCAGCAGGCCATGTGGAAGGCCGAGCAGTTATTATTGTGAATGCCCTGGGACTGCAGGTCTCTTCCACCTGCCCCACCACCACATCTGCTCAGACAGCTGGAGTCGGTCACAACTGGAATGTGCTGGGGAAAGAGTCCACAACAGCTCTAGTCATGGCCCCACTCCCTGACACCCAAAGTTCAGCAACAGGGCTAAGGTCCTAGGGTCCTGAGGACCCCCTCCCTTGGAGGTGGGCAACAGCAGGGCAAGGCATGGGCAGCACCCGCTGGCCTCATGGGCTGGCTGGTTGCTCCACACAGCTGGGCTCTGGAGCAGGTACCTGGCTGGAGGGTTGCACAGCCTGCACTGTCTCCTCCAGGCTGCCGCTGGGGAACACCACGTAGCGTGTGGCCGTCAGCCCTAGTGGCTCCCGCAGGTTCTCCTTGCTGTGCCAGATGCCGTAGCCGAAATACACGGCGAGTCCTGTAGGGGTGCAACAAGCCTGAGGGGAGCTCCCCACCCCACTCACCCTCCTCCTGTAGCCATGAAGGGTCCTGACCCCCACGGTCCTGCCAAGCCCCACTCACCAACCAGCAGCCAGATGCAGAAGCGCAGCCAGGTCAGGTAGCTCAGCTTCAGCATGAGACAAATGTTGAGGAGGATGCTCAGGGCTGGAGTCAGGGGCACCAGGGGGATCTGAGGGGACAAGGATGGGGCTGGGCTGGGCTACAAGAGAGATCTGCCAGCCCACGGCCCGACTTCATGGAAAACCACAGAGCCTTTCTGCACCTCTGGAGAATCTGAGGGTGTCCCTGGGTGGTGAAAACGGTTAACGTGCTCAGCTGCTGACCAAAAGGTTGGTGGTTTGAACCCACCCAGAGGCACTTAAGAAGAAAGGCCTGGTGATCTGTTCCCAAAAGGTCACAACCTTGAAAACCCTATGAAGCGCGGTTCTACTCTGCACTTATGGGGTCACTGTGAGTTGTAATCAATACCATAGCAACCAGTTTGGGTTTTTTTGGTTTGGTGATTTTGGAGACAAGCTCCAGCTCACCATACAGAAAGACAGCGGGTATGCAAATAGTGGCCTCTTAGCCCTCCGAGCCTTTGTTCATTCTGTGGTAGCAGAGGAGAGAGGGTGAAGACCCCTGGACTTGGGGCTGTGGGAGGCTGGGCTGACAGTGAGGGGGTACTGGCTGGGGGAGGTACCTGGAAGGTGTCCTGCCGGTGCTGTTGCTGGTGGGCTCCCAGGACGAGGAGACTGAGCAGAAACATGCTGAAGCTGAGCAGGAGCAACAGGAGGTAGGCCCAGCGTGGGAGGTGAAGGGCTGAGTCCCCGAAGACCAGCACACAGCCCAGGGTGATGGCTGAGACCACCAGGATGCTGAGCGCCCACACTACGGCAGTACCTGGGCTGCACCTACTCAGGAAACCCAGGTAGGGTCTCAGGGCTGGTCGCAGCTGCCCGGGCTCGGAGGCTGCAGCCTGCCCAGTGCCCACCAGCTGTAGGTGGTCTGAGAAGGAGCTATGCTCCTTGGTCAGGGGGCCCGGGCTGGATGGGCCTGGGGAGCTGGATGGAGAGGCCTTCTGGAAGCGCAGCACGATGATGCTGGTGGCCACGAAGGTGTAGGCCAGCAGCGTGCCGATGGACAAGAACTGGACCAGTGCCTCAAGGTCCAGCAGCAGTGCCAGGAGGGCCATGAGGACCCCGAACACCAGGATGCCCACCACAGGCACCTGTGTCTGGGGGTGAACACGGGCAAACACTTGGAAGAAGAGCCCATCAGTGGCCATGGCATAGACGATGCGTGGCAGGGAGAAGAGGTTGCTGAGCAGGACGGTGTTCATGGCTGCAACAGAGAGTGGGGGGCTGGTCAGCACAGTGGACAGGCCTACTAGGGGCCTCTGTGGGGGGCCAGGGTACAGGCAGCCCCTTGGGAACACGGACTTGAGCACCTCCACCCAGGAATGGGACACTCCAGTTTAAGTCTCATTGGGGGATCTGACATGACGAAAACAGGTTCCTCTGCTCAGGAAAGGACCTGTAAGCATGTGCCTGAAATTGACATTCTAAGTACAACTAGTGGGGGAGTGTGAATGGGTCCTGAGTGGAGAGTTGCTAATAGATACAGCCTCCCTGGGCCCATTATACAGCTGGGAAAACTGAGACACAGATGGAGAAGACTCAGCACAGGAGGCTCCCCTTCTCTCCCTGCCTGTTCCCACCCTGCCCAGTCAGACCTCTCACCGCAGATGGAGCCAACTGCCACGATGAAGCCAGCCCAGCTGTAGCCACGCCGATAGAAGGCGTCAGCAAGCGCCGAGTCTGGGTCGAGGCTGTGCCAGGGCACCATGAGGGTGAGCACGGTGGAGACCAGGATGTAGGCACTAGCTGCCAGGCTGAGCGAGATGGCGATGGCCATGGGCACTGCCCGCTTTGGGTTTCGGGCCTCCTCGCTGGAGGCAGCAATGACATCAAAGCCCACAAAGGCGTAGAAGCAGGTGGCAGTGCCGGCCAGGATGCCCGAGAAGCCAAAGGGTGCAAAGCCGCCCTCCTCAGCGCTCCAGTTGTGTGGGCGGGCCAGGATGAAGCCCAGGGTGATGATGAAGAGGATGGCGCCCAGGCTGATGGCTGAGAAGGTGTGATTGAGCCAGGAAGAGACACGGGCTCCGCAGGAGACGAAGGCAGAGGCAAGGAGCAGGATGCCCGCAGCCAGGAAGTCTGGGTAGTGGGCCAGCAAAGGCACCTGCCAGACACCCAGGTGGGCCTCAGTGAAGTTTCGGATTTGGTGGCTGAAGATGGCATCCAGGTAGCCACTCCAGGCTCGGGCCACGGCGGCACCACCTATGAGGTACTCAAGAAGCACATTCCAGCCGATGAGGAAGGCCCACAGCTCACCCATGGACACGTAGGTGAACAGGTAGGCAGAGCCCGTGCGGGGCACGCGTGCTCCAAACTCCGCGTAGCACAGGGCCGCTAGCAGAGAGGCCACAGCGGCCACGGTGAAGGACACCAACACGGCGGGGCCAGCCATCTCCTTGGCCACAGTGCCTGTGAGTACATAGAGGCCTGACCCCACCATGCCACCCACACCCAGCAGGGTAAGGTCCAGCATGGACAGGCAGCGCCGCAGTGATGTGTCCATGGTGGACTCCTCCAGTGGCTTTAGCCGATTCAGCTTCTGGCAGAAGCGAGACAGGCTGGCAGCACTGGGCAGTCCTTGGGCCATAGTGGATAGCAGAGATGGGCACAGGACCAGCCGGCACCTGTCTGGGACAAAGAGGAATGACAGGCTGCCCAGCCAGGTCCTGGCCAGCCTTCAGTCCCTCCTGGACGGTGCACCCCCAGCCCTCTCCCTGTCCCCCACCCTGAGCACCTGGGTACTGGGCATGGTGGGCCTGTTGGAGAGCAGGGGTCAGGGTCTGCAGGCAGGGGGTCACATAGGGAAGCATGAGAGGTCCCGTCTGCCCCTCTGGGCAGGGGGAGGAGACCTGGTGGAGCTGCACCTGGAGGGGAGCAGGGTGGCACTGAGAGTGGGGAGGGGACAGCTCCAGGGAGCACTAGCTGGGAACCACTCCGTGGTCTGGTATCCAGAGCTAGGTGGAAACGTGAGGCTTCCCGGGACCTGGGCCAGACCGCTAGGATCCGGAACAGGAGCGGCTCGGCGGCCCGGGCGTGGCCCAATCGGCTACCGGGCCTCAGACAGCTGTGATCGCTCCCCCCTAACCCCCACCCTCGGGATGGTGGATGAGCGCGACGGCTGGAGTCGGGGGTGCCTGGGCCCTGCGCCCTGAAACCGAAGCCCAGTGCACCTCCCCTCGCCACGAAACGTCGCCGCGGCCAGAGCCAGCTTCACCGCGCCCCTGTCCCTAGGCACTAGAGCTTTCGCCCCGGCCAGGGCCTCAGCACCCACTGCGACCCACCTGCCGCCGCAGCCGCCACCTCTGCCACTGCCGCTCTGAGCGCTGCGCCGGCTCCTCTCGCCCCGCCCGCCGGCACTGACTGTGCGCAGGGCCCGCCCCCACTCCGCGTCCGGATCCTGCACACCGCTCCGCGCCCCCACCCGGCGCCCAGATCCCGCCCGCCGCGCCCCTACCCACTACTCAGACACCATACGCCGGCCCGCGCCCCCACCCCAGGACTCTAATCCCGCACGCCACCGCCGCTTGCACTCAGCACACGGCCCTCTGGCCCCAGCTCTGCTCCGAGATTCCACGCACGGCTCAGCACTCGCGGTCACACACGCGCACCCCCACGCAGCCAGATAGCCCACCTACACCTACCTCACCAAATCAAGACCAGAGCTCACCAGGTTCTGAGGAAGCTGTTTCACTGGGCGGATTCACGGATGAGAAAGTCAGGACCATCAGATAAATGACTTAGCCAAGGTCACCAGGATGGGCTTGGGGGCGGAGTTAAGGGCAGATCTGGGACTCCAGAGCCCACCTACTTTCCATTGTGGCAGACTCCCGCCTTGAACCCTCACCCTAACACATATACCCCACCCACCTGAGCACCATCCAGGGCCCCCCACACTGGGTGACTGGGGGCTGGGCAGCTCTGGGCCATCCTGCACCTCTCTGGTACAATGGAATGGCAGTAAGTCAGGTCACACCTTGGGAAGAGAGAGCACTTAGTTTCTGTGAACCAGCCGCCAAGTGCCACCAGCTACAGACAATGCCCCTGAAAGGAAGGCAAGAAACCTCGGGGGACAGCCTGCGTGGGGCCTCCAGCATGGGCTCACCCAGGACCCTCCCATGTTAACGGAGCCCCCATCAGGCTGCGGCTCATGCGTATCAATGGACATAAGCGAGAGCTCCCCTTCTCCCTACTGAGCCCACTCACTCCATGCCAGTCCCCACACCAGCAGGTGATCCCCCATCATACAACAATCACAAGCCCCCCCTCAGGTTTATTTATTCTTGGGGCTGAAGGGTCTTCATCCTTCTGCTGTTCCCACTTCTCTGAAAGTGAAAAAGTTGACATTAACTTGTTCACAGCAAAACGACAGCAACCAAACCAAACCAAACCCATTACCGTCTAGTCAATTCTGACTCCAAGCAAAGCAAAATCAAAACCAAACAGGCATTCTTTTCCCCCAGAACGTTATATAAGTTTTCAGCTTTATATGTGGTTCGTGGAACTGGATCTTTGTGGCACCTAGAGTCTTACTGGCTCAATGGGCTAATGACAGGATGGTGGACTCCTGGACAGGATAGTACCACTTGGAATGCTGTGCCTTAGGAATAGGAGCCTTAGGCCCTTTCAATATATAGTTGATACTGTCTTGAGCAACAGATAACATCTTCCCCACCCCATCTCAGTGTTGCCTAAACATAACTGAATAGACTTCCTTTGTCCTGAAATGTCAGGTAAATTTAGAAAAATGCAATTCAAATCAAGAGGCTGATGCAGTTTTGTAATGGGAACTTCCCTTCAGGCCTTACTGATGGCAACTTAAGAGCTGGTGTGTAGTGGGTCAGAGTACTGACTTCTAGTTTATCCAGAGAAGGTTCTCACCACGTCCTCTTTCATAGGCACTAACGTATAATGGACGTTGAGGCCAATCTTTTTTTTTTTTTTGGGGGGGGGGCGATGGATAAAAGGATAAAAAGATGTATGACAAAACATTTGCCAATTCAACAATTTTTACATGTACAATTCAGTCACATTGATTACTTTCATCATGTTGTGCAACCATCACCACTATCCTTTTCCAAATTATTCTACCACCCTTAACAGAAATCCAGTGCCCCTAAGCAATGACTCCCTCCCACCCCTGGTAACCAAAAACCAAACCAGTTGCCATGGAGTTGATTCTAGCTCATGGGGACCCATGTTTGTCAGAGTAGAACTGTGCTCCATAGGGTTTTCAATGACTGATTTTTCAGAAGTAGATTGCCAGGACTTTCTTCTGAGGCACCTCTGGGTGGATTTGAACCTCGTTCAATGGTAAAAACATCACAAAGTTCAGTAAAGCAAAAAGAAAGTTTTATTTGGCATATATTCAAAAAGGCAAAAATGGGAAGCGGACAAGCATGCTGCCAGAGCCAATGTCTGCCCCAGTCCAAGGAAATATTACAGAACAGACAAAAGTGGGAAAACAGACAAGCATGCTGCTAGAGCGATGTTTGACTGAGAATCATCAGCATATATTAACATTACCAATGGGCAAAACCACTGAAAGTTTTACTTTTTCACAGATTGACTAGAAACTGTGATCCTACATTTTGAATTGTCTTTTTTAACAATTGTTGGTACAGGTTTCAGTAATGACAATCAGGAGGGTCTTCATTGGTCCAACAAATCTTACTATTCACTAAATGCTAATAGAAAAAGAGGAGAGTGGAAAGTATGTGGGTCTTTTGTGCTGTATTTCACGATTTGTATATGTGAAAGCTTCTCTAAAAGGTGTTTTCCAAGATTGTCCTAGTTAACCTCTTTATACCCCAGGGCTCAGTTGAGTGTCCTTGTGAGTCCTTATGAGTCCAGCTCCAGCTAGGTCACATTTTTAGGACAGGGAATAATGGCTTCAATATTATCTCCTAAATCAACTTCCAACCCTTTGGTTAGCAGCTGAGTGCATTAACCATTTGCACCACCAGGGATGTCCTACCCCTGGTAACCACTAACGAACTTTGGTCTCTATATATTTACCTACTTCATATAAATAGAATTAGACAATATTTGTCCTTTTGTATCTGATTTATTTCACTCACCATAATGTTTTCAAGGTTCATCCATGTCTTAGCATGTATCAGAACTTCATTTCTCTTTATGGATGAGTAACACTCCATTGTATGGCTGTATCATACAATGTTCATCCATGCTGTAACATGTATCAGTATTTCATGTTTATCCCTTCATCTGTTGATGGCTGTTTCCACCTTTTGGCTATTGTAAATAATGCTGCAATGAACATTTGTGTACAGGTTTCTGTTTGTGTTCCTGCTTTCAAGACTTTTGGGTATATATCTAGGATTGGGATTGCTGGGTCATATGGTAGGTTCTATGATTAACTTTTTGAGGAACTGCCAAACTGTTTTCCACAGCTGTGAATTTTAAAATGCCAGGGATATGGCTGGGGGAAGTGCTTGGATTCCACTGAGCAAGGAAGTTACATGCAGCAGCTCCATGGAGATGCAGTAAAGATCAAGTACCAAAATAGAAGAGGAAGGAACACATCCCAGCTTATTCTACAAGGCCAGTATTACCCTGATACCCAAACCAGACAGGTATCACAAGAAAAGAAAGCTAGAGACAAATATCCCTTATATAGACACAAAAATCCTCAACCAAAAAAGCATTTGACAAAATCCAATGCTTTTTCATGATGAAAAGCACTCAACAAACGAGGAATAGAAAGGAATTTCTTTAACCAGATAAAATCCATCTATGAAAAATCCACAGCTAGCAACATACTTAATAGTGAAAGACTGAAAGCTTTCCTTCTAAGATCAGAAACAGGACAAGGATGCCTGCTGCTAATCAATATTGTACTGGAGGTTCTAGCCAGGGCAATTAGGCAAGAAAAGTAAATAGAAGGCATCCAGGTTGGAAAGGAAGAAGTAAAAGTAATCTTTTCACAGATAACATAATCTTGCATATAGAAAATCCTAAGGAATCAACACACACAGATACAAAAACTGTTGGAGATAATAAATGAGTTCTGCAAGATTGCAGGATGCGAGCTCAATATGCTAAAATCAATTGCAGTTCTATACAGTAGCAATGAGCCAACCAAAAATGAAACTAAGAAAACAATTCCATTATAATAGCATCACAAATAATAAAATACTTACAGATAAATTTTTCAAAAGAAGTGCAAGACTTGTATATTGCAAAATTCCAAAACTTCATTGAAAGAAATTAAAGAAGACCCAAACAAATGAAAAGACACCCTGTGTTCATGGATCAGGGGTGGAATATTATTCAGCCATAAAAATGAATAAAATATTTTCTGAATTTCTTTAAAGGTGGTGGAATAATTGGAAAAGAATAGTTGTAATAGTCGCACATCTTGAACATAACCAGTGCCACTGAATTGTACATGTAAAAAATTGTTGAATTGGCAAATGTTTTGTTATATTCCTTTTCACCACAATAAAGAAAAAGAATGAAATACTGATACATGCTACTGCATGGATGAACTTGGAAAACATTATGCTAAATTACAGAAGCCAGACACAAAAGACCACACATTGTATGATTCCAGCTATATGAAATGTCCAAAATAGGCAAAACCATGGAGACAGACAGATCAGTGGTTACCATGGGCTTGGGAGAGGAGGAAATGGAGAACTACTAATAGGTGAAAATGTTCTAAAATTAGGTAGTGTGATGAGTGTCTGTTAAAGGAGCAGAGTAAGAAGTTCAGAGACTGCCTGCACTCATCACTTCTATTCAACATTGTATTAGAGGTCCTACCCAGAGCAGTAAGATAAGAAAAAGAAATTAAAGTTATCCAGATTGGAAAAGTAGGAGTAAAATTACCTGTTTCGTGGATGACATGTTCCTATATATAGAAAATCCAAAACACCTGCCAGAAAGCTTCTAACGGAATTTAGCAGAGTTGCAGGGTACAAGGAAAACAAACAAATATCCATTGGGTTTCTATACACCAGCAGTGAGAAATCTGAAAAGGAAACTATGGAAATGATTTCATTTACAATAGCATCTAAGAGAATAAAGTACCTAGGAATAAAATGTATAAGATTTATACAATGAAAATTATAAAACACTGCTGAAAGAGATTAAAGAAAACTTAAAGGGACAGTTTGCTCTGTAAATTTTCACCTAAAGCAAAAAATAAAGAAAAAAAGGACAGATGTTCTATGTTCATGGGTTGGAAGACTTAGTATTGTTAAGATGTCAGTACTACCCAAAGCAATCTGTAGATTCAATGAAACTCCAATAAAAACTCTAACAGCCTTCTTTACAGAAATGCAAAACCAATCCTCAACTTTATATGGAATGGCAAGAGGCCCCAAATAGCTAAAGCAATGCTGAAAAAGAACAAACTAGGGGGCTCACACTTCCTGATTTTAAGACATATTTATGAAATGGTGGGAGTAGTGGTAGTAGCATTGTCAGACCTTGCCTAATTTCAGGAGCCATGGTGCTACAGTGGTTAAGAGCTCGGCTGCTAACCAAAAGGTTGGCAATTCGAATCCACCAGCTGCTTCTTGTAAACCCTATAAGTCAGTTCTACTCTGTCCAATAGGGTCACTATGAGTTGGAATTGACTCCACCGCAATGGGTACATATATAATGTGAATCAAGATCAGCCCAAGGCTGATTCCTATGAGGTAAAGATCAGATATACCTCTCCACCCTCCAACCTTTTTACCAATTCTGACACCAGTCATCTGCCCCACGGCACTCTCTACTCTGCTTGGTTTGATAGTCTGTTGAAATGACCACACAGAACTCACAGACCATACTTAAACTCTGAGAGTTTATTAAGGAAGTGACAGTGTACAACTAGGGATCAAGATTAATAGGCTACAGCTCAGGATCAGGAAGCATGTACGCAGTCTCCCTTCTTCAGTACAGGACAGCTCTCTCAGCCCCTCTCCCCCATGCAGGTCTCCGCTCAGATCCCCCAGGACAAGCCTCCTCTCTGCCCCCTGAGGACAGGCTCCTCTGGGCCCTGCCATCTGTCTGTCACTGCCAGCTCTGCCACAGAGCCCCTTCCAGGCCTCTCAATGTCTTCAAAGTTACAGCCCTTGACCTGTGTTACATACAGCTCTTTTAAGAGGTTCCTTGCCTCCTCTCTCTCTGTTTCTTCCTTCTGCTTCTTCTTGCTTCTTTCTGTCTCAAAAATCTCTGTGGGGTTGGCTGCATATATACACAACTCCTAGTCAATTTCAAGGCATAAGTCCTCCTAGCGGGGGGCCACAAACTGAACAATACCCTCTTGGTAGGCCACTGACACTTCATTTGCACAATAGGCTATAGTCACCTTATTTGCACAGTTCATAGTCACTTCAAGGAGCCCTAGTGGTGCAGTTGTTAAAGCACTCAACTGCTAACCAAAAGGTTGGCAGTTCAAACCCATCAGTGGCACTGCTGGAGAAAGATGTGGCAGGCTGCTTCCGTAAAAATTTACAGCCTTGGAAAACCTGTGGGGCAGTTTCTACTCTGTCCTGAGGGCAGCTATGAGTTGGAATCCACTCCACGGCAGTGAGTTTGGTATTTTTGATTTATAGTCACTTCATTTACGTAGTATACTGATCAGTCCCTGCAAGGTGCATGCCAATCACAGGGACAGGCTGCAGCCCAGGACAAAAAGTATCAAAGTTGTTTACAGCTTATCCAGGAAAAGTCAATCAACCTGGACAAACGTAACAAACCCTCCGGGGTAGAAAACTAGGGAAAAGCTTACTCCTCAGGGTTTAGGGGAAAAATCTCTCAAGCTGTTTTTTCCAAAGAACCAAGGCAAAAGGCTACATAAAGGAACTCATTTTACCGCAATATTATACAGCTACAGTAATTAAAACAGCCTCGTACTGGTATAACAATAGACACATAGACCAATGGAATAGAATTGAGAGTCCAAAAATAAACCCACACGTATTTGGTCAATTGATTTTTGACAAGGGTGTTAAGTTCATTCAATGGAGAAAGACAGTCTCTTCAATAAATGGTGCTGGGAAAATTGGATTTCCACGTGCAAAAATATGAAATAGGATCTATGCCTCACACCACACACAAAAACAAGTTCAAAATGGATTAAAAACCTAAATGTGAAAATTAAAGAAAATGCAGGGCCAAGGCTGTTGGGCCTAGCTTTTAACAATGGATTATTTAACACAATAACAAAAGCAGGAACAGCAAAAGACAAAATAAATGTGACCTCATAAAAATTAAAAACTTCTGTTCATCAAAAGACTTTACCAAAAAAGTGAAGAGACAAGCTACCAATGGCAGAATATCTTTGGAAACCATATATCTGACAAGAATCTAGTAACCAAAGTATATATAAAACTTTGACAACTTAACGGCAAAAGACAAACAACCCAATCAAAAACTGGACAAAAGACTTGAATAGACATTTCACCAAAGAGGATTCAAACGGCCACCAAACACATGAAAAGATGCTCAGCATCATTAGTCATCAGAGAGATGCAAATCAAAACCACAATGAGATATCATTTCACTCCCACTAGGATGGCTAAGATTAAAAAAATAAAACAGAAAATAACAAATGTTGGTGAAGATGTGAGAATTGGAACCCTTATCCATTGTTGGTGGGAATGCAAAATGGCACAGCTGTTGTAGAAAACAGTGTGGCAGTTCCTCAAAAAGCAAAAAATAAAACTGCCATATAACCCAGCAATTCCACTTCTAGGTATATACCCAAAGACTTGAAAGCAGAGACTCAAACACAGACTTGTACACCATTGTTCTTTGCAGCACTATGCACAATAGCCAAAAGGTGGAAACAACCTAAATGCCCATCAGTGGATGAATGGATAAACAAAATGTGGTACACACAGACAATAGAATCCTACTTATCCAGTCGGAGAAATGAAGTCTTGACCAAAACCAAACAACAACAACAAAAAAACAACTCTGACTCATAGAGACCCTATAGGACAGAGTAGAACCGCCCCATAGGGTTTCCAAGGAGTGGCTGGTGGATTCAAACCCCTGATACTTTGATTAGCAGCTATAGCTCTTAACCACTGTGCCACCAGGGCTCCAGAGTTATCATATGACCCAGCAATTCCACTCCTACATATATACTCAAAATAATTGAAAACATATGTTCACACAAAAACTTGTACATGAATGTTCATAGCAGCATTATTTCTATTAGCCAAAAAGTGGAAACAACCCAAATGCCCATCACCTAAAGTTGGATATACTCAGCAAAAGGCAATGTATGCATACAATGGAATATTATTCAGCCATAAAAAGGACTGAAATTTCATACCACAATACGGATAAAGCTTGAAGACATTATGCTGAGTAAATCAAGTCAATCACAAAAGGATAAGTATGTATGACCTCACTCATATGAAAAGACAAAAACAGGCAAATGTATAGAGACCAAAGCTTATTAGTGGTTACGAGGGGTGGGAGGGAGGGAGAGAGGGGTGTTCTTTCTCACAAGGCACTGAGTTTCGGTTTACCATGATGGAAAAATTGCGTTGATTAAGAGTAGGGTTGCAAAGCCAATTATTTAAGTGCTGTCGATAAGCACCTATAAAAAGTTGAATTGGCAAAAGTTGTGTAATACATGTATTTACAACAACAACAAAAAAAGAGTAGCTGCGGAGACTGCTTATGTATAATCAAAAACCTCATGGAATTTGGTTCCTTGGTTTAAAGGTTTAGGGTCATGGTTTCATGGGACATCCTAGTTAATTGGTCTAATAACATGTTTAGCGCTTCTATTCTACTTTCTAGTTTGTTGTGTAATGCCTCGGGTCTTAAAAGCTTGCAAGCGGCCATCCAAGATACAACAATTGGTCTCTATTCGCTTGGAGCAACAGAGGAAGGAGAGTCAGGAATAGGGGGATGATATGGAATGTGTGGCTAATTGCCTCCATGAACAACTGCTCCCTTTGCCATGAGACCAGAAGAACTGGATGGTGCCCAGCTATCATTACTGAAAGTTTTGATCGAAGAGTCTGTAGAAGAATCCTGATTAAAACGGGGGAAACGCAGAAAGAAATTTCAAATTTTCATGGACTCCAGGCTTTCTGGAGCTGTGGAGACTGGATGAACCCCTGAAACTATTGCCCTGTGATAACCGTTAAACCTTAAACCAAAAATATCCCCTGATGTCTTCTTTAAACAAAAAACAGTTTAGCTTAATTAGTAAAGAATGTCTGTCGTAAGCATTGTGCGCTTTTGATATGAGATCAAAGTGACAACAGCAACTCAGAAGATTAAATAGCAACTTTAGAGGGCAGTGAGTTTATATTAATGGGGAAGGAACAATTCGGAAAAGGCGGGTAAGAATGGTTGCACAACTCGAAAAATATTATCAATGACAGTGATTGTACGTGTAGAAATTGCTGAATTGATGTATATTCTGCTGTGTATATTCTCAATAATGAAAAAATAGCATAAA
The DNA here is from genome assembly GCF_000243295.1 of Trichechus manatus latirostris. Taxonomy (NCBI): domain Eukaryota; kingdom Metazoa; phylum Chordata; class Mammalia; order Sirenia; family Trichechidae; genus Trichechus; species Trichechus manatus. The sequence continues at coordinate 5,338,026 of NW_004444093.1, read as the reverse complement.
TAAATAAAAAAGAAGAAGTTCAGACTGTCTTTTCCCAATCAAGCCCCTTCTATCTGTTCCCTGTCTCTGGTCAAGGCACAGCCCCTCAACCTGCCAGCCAGCGTCATCGCCCCTCCCCCACGCCTCCAACCGTGCCCTGCTTCAAGTTACAAAACGATGTCCTGCCTTAAAGATATAAAAAGTTTATTTTTTCCTTTAAATAAAGACAATTAACAAACACAAGTAACTACCCCAACTACTAGATAAATTTAAAATACATTACATATATAAAAATAGTGCCTTTCAATCTTCTTAAAAAGGAATTATATTTTATCTTAAAACATATGTCAACCAAGTTACATCTACTCAGAAAAAAGGTCAGATTCTTTCCTGTCTTTGCAATGTCTTTAACAGATTGCCTGTGATACATCACATTCTTGTTTAATGCTTATTCAGTGATGAAATTGTTTTCGTTCTTCTACCTTCGTAAATTTTTTTCTTTTTTGTTAATAAAAATTTTTGTTTTTAATTATAGTTTTCCCAACACATGCTACATGTGACCTTGATGTCCTCATGTCCTTCTGTCTCCTGGAGTTCCCCTTTCTGTTAGTATCCAAATGAGATCTCTCAAATCAGCTTATGGGGGTGGGAGGAGGCAGGAAAGGAGGCTCTAGTTTCTCCTTAGTCAATCCTCACTGCCATTTTTTTCTCCATTTTAGCTAGTCTCCTGGAATTTTAGTCTTCTCTGCCCCCATTCTGGAACCTCCACCCCAACCTGCTATGCTCCCCAGGGCCAAGTACAGCCCAAAGTCTACCAGTCAAACCCCCCTGCATGTTGCTGCATACTACTCTCCAAACCCACTCCTCTCTATGAATTGGCTTCTCAGCCCTTCCTTCTTTCCAAGCTTTAGCTCTGACAATGGCAGTTAAGACTGTCCCTGCCTACTCCAGCCCTTACCAGGGGTGCAGTTCTCCCTTCAGTTCCTGTCAGCACCTCTCCCCATGGCTGTCCCTGGTTCCCTGAGCCTAGGTCAGGCTTCCCTGGGAAAGGTCCCACATCTACCTGTTTTCCAAACACCACTACCTGGAAGCCCCAGCTAGCTTCCTGACCCTTCTAACCCCCAGACTACACTCTTTCTGGAATCTGCCGGAGCAAGGGAAAAGCAGGTGGCCGAAGAGTTGGTCCCTTTGAATCTACTGGGGAAGGGAGGGCTCAAACTCAGACCTTTTGCACTGCCATTGTGAACGTTAACCCGTGCCTCCATTGATCTAGCAGTGGTAGGAAAAACAAACAAACTCAGTTGCTATGGAGTCAATTCCAACTCCTGTTGACCCCACATGTTACAGAGTAGAACTGTTCCATGGCGTTTTCTTGGCCGTTATCTTTATGAGGAGTCCCTGGGTGGCACAGTTACGCACTTGACTACTAGCCAACAGGTTGGCTGTTTGAACCCACCCAGAGGTGCCTTGGAAGATGGGCTAGGTGATCTGCTTCTGAATGATCACGGCCTTGAAAACCCTATGGAGCAGTTATATTCTGCCCACATGGGGTTGCTATGAGTTAGAATCAACTTGATGGCAACTAACAACAACAATCTTTACAGAAGCAGATCACCAGGCCTTTCTTCCTTGGTGCTGCTGGGTGGGTTTGAACTGCTAACCTTTAGGTTAGTAGACAAGCACAAACCATTTGCACCAGTAGGCAGGGTAACAAATATGTATTTTACATCAATGCTTTTAATTTATTTCAGCCATATCTTGTAGTCTCTATCTTCCGTTTGGGCCTGCCTTCTCTGTGAAAATTCCAGTTCTTTCCGGTTGTGCTTAAAAGAACCAAGAGAAAGGGCTCTTTCCTCCGTGGGGTAAACACAATCTCCCAGGGACCAGCAGCAGGAATGGGGGAAATCTACACGGGGAGTGGGGTGACTGGAGGGCGTCAGACACCCTACCAGGAAATTTGGAAATTTGAGTCTTTTCATCAAGGTGTGGGGGTACTTCTTTGGCCTCCTTCAATAAGCCCTTATGGAGTCTCCCGCCTCCCATCCTTCCCCTGCCTCACACTGCTGCCATATACTCCCCGTAAAGGGCCAATTCAACCTGCTTCCCACCCGTATCTGTTACTGGAAAGCCAAACTACTTGGTTTGGCCGTGGTCACACAAGCACCGCCCAGCACCTCTGGCGTTACCCACTTCACCGCAGCCCATGTGTCTGGTGGAACCTTTCAGCTCTCGGACCTCCCTGTCCCGCACCTGCCCTATCTACCTCACGTATCCTCCTCTCCTGCCTGGAAAATTTCTCATCATTCTTTCTTTCTCACCATTCTTTCTTAAACACACCCCTCCACTTCAGGTCTCCAAGTCTCTGGGAGGGCTGAATTAACCCCTCGTCGCCTCTCTCTCTCCGAGAGCTTCCCCACCACTTTCCATTTGGGATTTATCACGTGGTCTTGCAAGAAGCGGGTTAATTATGTTTGCCCCTGAAAACAGACCTGGAACTTAAGATTCTTACGAACCGGGACACTAACATTAGCACCAGCAAAACGTTGCTAACTTAATAGCCCCTAAATGTATTTGCATAAGTTTAAGTCTGCAAAGCCCCTTCGTAGTTAACTTGTAACTTTTGACACCCCTGTAAAGCCCTGTACTATGGCTGCATTTTACAGACGAACATATGGAGCTCAGCTAGTATAAGCTACAGCCAGGGGGTACCTTCTTCCCCCAGCTGCAGCCTCTCAGCAGTTGCTCAGCAAGTACCAGTCCAATTCCACCACTTCCCGCCACCGCAGCATGAGTCTTCTCTGGGGCCGCCACTTCCCGCCCAAAACACCGACCAATCAGAAGGTTTCACTTTACTGGGTGAGGAAAAGTGGCCAATCGCAATTGGAGTTCCAGGCCCACCCTGAAGGGGTGGGAGCCAATGGCAGTGGGCTGGGCAGCGAGCCAATCAGGGCGTTGCTGGTGCCTGATAGGCGGGCAGTTGGCAGCGGGGTGAGGGGATGAGCAGCGTTAGGATCAGCCCTATGGTGAGCTGGGGTCCGGCGGGATGGGTGGCAGCAAAGAGGCACAGGGGTCGTGGGGGGTGGCCCAGGAGGGGCGTGGGTGGGGGGTGTGAGTGGGGGACGACCAGGGAGCCTCGGGAGGTAGGCCTGAGGTGGCAGTGGGTTGTGGGGAGTGGAGGAGGCCTGCAGGGCCGTGGGGTTGTGGGCCCTGGGGCAGTGGCAGGCAGTGTCCCCCAGTGTCTCCCACGATGCAAAGTTGGGCCCAGACAGGGGACGGCACACTGGTCCAAGTGCCAGCTGCTCACTGCCCTCGTTCTGGGGCAGCGCCAAGAACTCCTTCCCTACTGTTCCTTTCCGAAGCAACACTCGTTTCTGCGCTTAATGTCTCCTGTTCCCCACTGCTGTGGTGCAAGCTCCTCCAGGACGTGTTAAAAAAAAAGTGTGCCGAGCCTAGAAATAACAGTGATCGAAAACAGTATATGCTGAAAAATCTTGCTTCTTCCATTGGATTTTTCTTTTTGGTTATAGTTCCTTTTTTTTTTTTTTTTTTAAAGGAAAACCAAGAAAACATGAATGGATAGGCTTATTTCCGTCCTTTCTTATGCCAAAAGTAGCACACAGTGTATATTTTGCTCCTTGCTTTTTCATTGCACTCAAAAAAGTTCTGCATTTCTCTATTGGCAAATAAAAATCTGTATTATTATTGGAAGAGCATAGTCAATGTTACTGGACTGTGCATGTAGAAATTTTTGAAATGGTGTATCTTTGGCTATGTGTATTTCCACCAAAAAAAAAGGTTGAGAAGTTAGAGGGTTGACATGTTGTGGGGTTGTTAACCAATGTCATAAAACAATATGTGTACTACTGTTTCATGAGAAACTTTGTTCTGTAAGCCTTCACCTGAAGTACAATTGAAAAAAAAAATCTGCGTTATTGTTTACAGCTGCATAGTAATTATCCCAGTGTGTGTCTGCACCGCAGGTTATTTAACCTGTTTTCTATCGCCAGGCACTTGGATGGCTTCCAGTCTTTTACATATAAAGCTTCAGTGAGTAACCCCTGCTACATGCCATTTCTTACGGGTGTAGCTGTATCTGGGATGGAAACCAGAAGTGGGACAGCTGTGATTTTGTAGATATTGTCAGGTTCCCTTCCATCAGCTATAAATGAGAATTTCTGTCTTTGCACAGCAGGTGAGGTTTTTACCTGTAGTCTGTGCATTTTTATATCCTCAGGTCATTGGTACCTATAGGTAATTGTTGAATTAATGCGTTAATAGTTTACACATCAATGGAACCCCACCAGCACCTCTGTCATTGAGCACATGGAAAACAAGGGGTGCACAAGAGACAGCTTTATCTGGAGAGAGGCCAGAACGACCCTTCAGCAGGGCCTTACAAAATCCAGTTCGTTATAACTGAAACACTGCCCGCTCCTGTGCCATTTTCACCATTGTTGCTGTGCTTGAGCCCATTGTTGCAGCCACTGTGTCAGTCCATCTTATTGAGGGTCTTCCTCTCTTTTACTGACCCTCTACTAAGCATGATGTCCTTCTCTAGGGACTGGTTCCTCCTGATAACACATCCAAAGTACGTGAGATAGTCTTGCCGTCTTCACTTCTAAGGAACATTCTGGCTGTATTTCTTCCAAGACAGATTTGTTTGTTCTTCTGACAGTCCATGCCAACACTGTAATTCAAAGGCATCAGTTCTTCGCTCTTCCTCATTCATTGTCCAGCTTCGTATGCATATGAAGTGACTGAAAATACCATGGCTTGGGTTAGGTGCACCTTAGTCCTCAAAGTGACACCTTTGCTTTTTAACACATTAAAGAGGTTTTTTCCCTCTTTAATTTCCCAATGCAATGTGTCCTTTGATTTCTTGACTGCTACTACAATGGGCGTTGATTGTGGATCCAAGTAAAATGAAATAATGACCCTATAGGACAGAGTAGAACTCCTTACAGAGTTTCCTAGGATGTACCGTTTATGGGAGCAGATTGCCATGTCTCTTCTTCCTTGGAGCTGCTGGTGGATTCGAACTGCTGACCTTTTGGTTAGCAGCCAAGCACTTAACCAATCACGCCACTAGGGCTCCTTTTTCCAGCACTATATTGGACAATATGCTGTTGTGATCCATAGGGTGATCCATTGACTCATTTTCAGAAGTAGATCAACAGGCCTCTTTTCCTAGTCTGTCTAGTCTGGAAGCACCTCTGAAACCTGTCTACCATGGGCGACCCTGCTGATATTTGAAAAACTGGTGGCGTAGATTATAGCATCATAGCAACACACAAGCTACCACAGTATCACAGACTGACAGACAGATGGTGAAAATGTTTTCTTGGAGTTGAATTATTCCAAGTGGAAAAGAAAAATATCTTTTATTATCTTCAGGATTAGAAGAAATTTGTGCATTTCACCATTTTTAGGAGCCGTTATTTTTCAAAGAGCTACTCAACCATTGTTTGTATGATATGGTCTTCTCAAGCAGAAATTCCTAAATATGATTTTAAAAGTTTATAGTACTTAGTTGAACCAACTTAATTAGAAATTTTTTGACTAGGGGGAGGTGGTGAGGAGTTGGTGTGAATATAACCTAAAAGAACTTAACACAGGGAAAATATTGTCCATTCCAGGTACTTTTCCATTGTGTTAGAAAAGTTTATGTCTCAAGATAAATTTAATGGTAATCCCAACAGCAGAAATGTTTTTTTTAAAATTATGGTAAATATATACGTAACAAAACATTTACCATTCCAACATTTTTTACGTGTACAATTCAGTGACATCAATCGTGTTCCTCTTGTTCAATCATTACCACTATCCGTTTCCAAACAGAAATTGTCTTACTTTATGCATCCTAGACTCATCACAAGTTGATTACCTTCTGGAGATTTGTTCCTGAGGTCAGGCAGCCTCTGCTGAAAACTAAGAGTGATTTTTTTTTTTCTGGCTCCGTATTCCAGTTTGGTTGGAATCAGAATTAGACTATTAGCTGTGACTAAGCCACTTGTCTTAAGCTTATTAAGGACAAGGCCTTCTAGGCTTCCAGAACATTGCTCTTAAGAGCTAGGTTGTCACAGTGGTTAGGAAATTAGAAACAACTCCAGGTAGGTTGATATTTCTGAACTGGTATTAGTACCTGGGTGGTGCAAATAGTTAATGTGCTTGGCTGCTAACTGAAAAGTTGAAGGTTCGACTCCACTGAGAGGCACATTGGAAGAAATACCTGGTGATCTGCTTCTGAAAAATTAGTGATGGCAACTGTTTTTTTTTGTTTTAACGTGGTCATGATAGGAAAATAATACCCTTGCTTTAAATCATCTGGATCATGATATGGCCACTATGGCTGCCTCTTTTATTTTCATTCTGGTTATCTCTTCTTGAGAGATAACAGCTTCGGCAGTATGTTCAAGGAATTGGTCCATTCATCTTTGTGGTTGAGTTTATTGGCATAGAGCTGCTCTTAATATTCTGTTATCCTTTTAATATCTGTAGTGTCAGTTATGATATCCTCTTATTGCTGATATTGGTAATTTGTATCTTTTCTTTTTACTGTTCGATTTGGCTAGAGGTTTATCAATTTTATTCTGCTCAAAGAACTAGCTTTTGGTTTCATTGATTTTTCTTTTTCTTTTGTTTTCCATTTAGTTTACTTCTGTTTTTATCTTTATTATTTCCCTTCTACTTAATTTGGACTATATTTGCTTTTCTTTTTTCTGTTTTCTTAAGGTAGAAGCTTAGATTATGGGTTTTGAAAATTTTAAAAGAATTTCTGTGCCCATGCTCACGAAGGATATTGGTCTATAGTTTGCTTATAATTAAGTGTTTGATTTTGGTATCGCGGTAATGCTAATCTCACAGAATGGGTCAAAAAGTGCTCCTTAATGTTCTGGAAGAATTCGTATGGAAGGTCAATGGTTTTAGACCTTGCTGCTTTTTCTGACATAAGCATTTTATGTTATAAATTTCCCTTAACTGCTGCTTTTAGCTGCATCCCCCACATTTTGGTATGTCGTGTTTCATTTTCATTTCATTCAAAATACATGCTATTAATGGGGGAGAAACAATTTAGAAAAGGAGTGTGTTATCTAGTGCTGCTATAACAGAAATACCAGTGGACGGCTTTAACAAGTTTATTCTCTCACAGTTTAGGAGACTAGAAGTCCGAATTCAGGGCGCCAGTTCCAGGGTAAAGCTTTCTCAATCTGTTGGCTCTGGGGGAAGGTCCTTGTCATCAATCTTCCCGTGGTCTGGGGGCTTGTCAGCGCAGGGACCCCAGGTCCAAAGGACATGCTTCGCTCTGCTCCTGGTGCTTCTTTCTTGGTGGTGTGAGGTCCCATCTCTTTACTTGCTTCTTTCTCTCTGTTTTTTTTTGTCCACACTTTTTTAAATTGTTGTACTTTAAGTGAAAGTTTACAATTCAAATTAATCTCTCATACAAAAATTTATACATACATTGTTATGTGACCCTAATTGCTCTCCCTATACTGTGACAGCACACTCCTCCTTTCCACCCGATTCCCCATGTCCATTCAACCAGCTCCTGACCCTCTCTGCCTTCTCATCTCACCTACAGACAGGAACTGCCCATTTAGTCTCATGTATCTACTTGAGCTAAGAAGCACACTCTTCACGAGTATCATTTTATGCCCCACAGTCCAGTCTAATCTGTGTCTGAAGAGTTGGCCTCGGGAATGGTTTTAGTTCTTGGTTGACAGAGAATCCAGGGGCCATGCTTTCTGAGGTTCCTCCAGTCTCAGTCAGACCATTAAGTCTGGTCTTTTTACTAGAATTTGAGTTCTGCATCCCACTTTTCTCATGCTCCATCAGGGACTCTCTGTTGTGTTCCCGGTCAGGGCGGTCATTGGTGGTAGCGAGGTACCATCTAGTTCTGGTCTCAAGCTGATGAAGTCTCTGGTTTATGTGGCCTTTTCTGTCTCTTGGGTTAATACTCTCCTTGTGACTTTGGTGTTCTTCATTCTGCTTTACTCCAGGTGAGTTGGGACCAGTTGATGCATCTAAGATGGCTGCTCTCTGGCTTTTAAGACTCCAGACGCCACTCACCAAAGTAGGATGCAGAACATTTTCTTAAGAAATTTTGTTATGGCAATTGACGTAGATGTCCCCTGAAAGCATGGTCCCCAGATCTCAGCCCCTGCTACTCTGTCCCTTGAAGTGTTTGATCTGTATTCAGGAAACTTCTTAGCTTTGGTTTAGTCCAGTTGTGCTGACTTCCCCTGTAGTGTGCGCTGTCCTTCCCTTCACCTTCTCCTTTTATCTCTTGTTAGATAAAAAGTGATGGTCCACACCCCAAGGAAACTTCCCTTACATCAGGATCAGGGCTGTGACCTGAGTAAGGGTATTGCATCCCACCCTAATGCTCTTTAATATAAACTAATCTTGCCTCATTAGCCACAGGCAGAGATTAGGATTTACAATACATAAGAAAATCACATCAGATCACAAAATGGTGGACAACCACACAATACTGGAATCATGGCCTAGCCAGGATTTTGGGGAGGCACAATTCAGTCCATAACAAGGAGGGTGAGAATGGTTGCATAACTCGAAGAATGTGATCAATGTCACTGAATTGTACATGCTGAAACTGTTGATTTGGTGTATGTTCTGCTGTGTATATTCTCAACAGCAACAATAAATAAAATATAAAAAAATACATTCTAATTTCCTTTGTTTATTAGTTCCCAAATATTTGGAGTTTTTGCAGATAGCTTTCTGTTATTGATTTCTAACATACCAACATTCAGAAAACATACTTTATAGTATTTGAATCCTTTAAAATTTGTTAAAACTTGTTTTATGGTCCAGAATATAGACTTATTTTGGTAAATGTTCCTGTGCACTTGAAAAGAATGTGTCTTCTGCTGTTGTTGGGTGGAGTGTTCCATAAATGTCACTTAGGTCAATGTGGTTAGTAGTGGTGTTCACATCTTCTATAGCCTTACTGATTTTCTGTCTACTTGTTCTATCAGTTATTGAGAGGGGTATTGAAATCTTTAATTCTGGATTGTCTGTTTCTCCTCTCAGTTTTATCAGTTTTTGCTTTGTATATTTTGAAACTCTGTTATTAGATGCATAAACATTAAGGATTGTTATGCCTTCTAGAGGAATTCACTCCTTTCCTTTATCATTATGAAATGATGCTCTTTATCCCTAATAAAATTTTTGCTTTAAAACCTACGTTGTTAATAAAGCCATTCTAGCTTTCTTTTGATTTAGTATTTGGATGGTATCTCTTTTTCCATCCTTTACTTTTTTAATCTAATCTGTAGGTTTCTTGTAGTTAGCATATAGTTTGGTCTTGTTTTTTTAATCTGACATTATGCCTTTTACTTAAGTATTTACATTAGGTATTAGGTATTTTAATTAGGTATTTATATTTACATTTATTTTGTAATGGCATTTAATGTGATTATCTACCTGCTTGCTTTTTGTTTTCTGTTTATCCTGTCTGTTGTTTGTTCCCTTTTTCCTCTTTTTCTTTCTTTTGGATTGAGTATTTTTATAATTCCATTTTATCTCCTTTATTAGCTTCTTTAGCTATACCTCTTTTTCTTATTTACTCATTTTTTGGTGCTTGCTCCAGGGATTATAGCATACATCTTCAATTTATCACAGTTTACCTTCAAGTGATATTATACTGCTTTACAATAATAGACTTCTCTTTCCCCTTTCTTGACTTTAGTACTATTATTTGTCATATTTTACTTCTACATGTGTTATAAACCCCACAATTCATAATTATTTTTACAGTAACTATTCAATTATATTTTAAAGATATGATTAAAAAGTCTTTATGCTTACCCACAGACTTAGCATTTTTGGTGTTCTTTATTCCTTGGTACATCACATTTCCATCTTGTTTTATTTCCCTTCTGCTTGAGGAATTCCTTTAACATTTCTTATAATGGTGACCGGCTAATAATTCTCTCAGCTTTTGAATGTCTGAAAAAGTCTTTATTATGCCTTTTTTTTTTAAAAACAGCATTATTGGGGTATAATTGACATAAAAATAAGATACTCATATAAGTGTATACAACTTTTACATTTACAATTCAATGATGTTGATTACATTTTTCATATTGTGCCATTATTGCTATCATTTTCCAAAATATTTCACCACCATCAACATAAACTCAGTGCTTCCCAGACAAAAAGTTCCTCTTTCCTCCTCTGTCTCACCCTTGGTAACCATTAATAATTTTTGGTTTCTGTATATTGGCTTATTTCACATAAGTGAGATCATACAGTGTTTGTCCTTTTGTGACCGACTTATTTTGCTCAGCATAATGTTTTTAAGATTCATCCATGTTACAGGACTTCATGTCTCTTTACAGCTGTGTAATATTCCATTGTATGTATGTACCGCGTTTATCCATTCATCTGGTGATAGACATTTGGGTATGTACCACATTTTGTTTATCCATTCATCTGTTGATGGACATTTTGGTTGTGTCCACTTTTTGGCTATTGTGAAAAGTGCTGCAGTGAACATTGATGTACAGTTTTCTGTTTGTGTTCCTGCCTTCATTTCTTCTGGGTATATACCTAGGATTGGAATTGCTGGGTCATGTGGTAGTTGTGTTCAACTGAGGAGTTGCCAAACTGTTTTCCACAGTGGCTGCACCATTTTACATTCCCACCAGCAGAGGGTGAGGGTTCCAGTTTCTCCATAACCTCTCCAACACCTTTTGTTTTTTTATCGTTGCTATTCTAGTGAGGGCGAAGTGATATCGTAACTGAATTCCTTGGATTCTTTGATCAGCTAATAAGCTGATCAAAATAAGATAGACACAAGTTGCAAGGGAAACATAAAGTGGCAAATGAGGTGCAACGTGCGCTAGCGGCTGAAAGACCATAGGCTTCCCGCCTGAGGGGATTGGGGACCTTTTATGTCCTCAAATCCCCAGGGGACAGGGATTGAACCCCTACACGCTCCCTCCAGCCCTCCTATGTCCAAATTTGGAGATCCGGGTGCTGAGTCATGCTGAGTCTCTTCATAGGAAGTCCCTTTTGTGGGACTTCTCTCTTTGCAAAGGGGCTTGGGTGGTGCTGTGTCCCAGAGAATATCCTCCCCTCTGGTGATGCTCAGGTCCGGGGTCAGCTAAGGACAGGATTCTCCAAATCTGCACCTGGGCCAAGATCCTGGTTCACGCATGCGCAAAGGTCTGCCGCCAAACGCAAACTGCTGTTAGAGGCTGCAGTTTGTAAGGGCTGCGGGCTCGAGCAAACTGAGGTCAGAAGCTGCAGTTTGCAAGGATGGCTAACGAAGTGGCTATGGGGGTGGGGGGGAAGCCACGGCAGAGCGGGGTTTCAATATCTTAAACTGTGGTTTTGGTTTTGATTTGCACCTCCCTAATGGCTAATCAGGGAGCCTTGGTGGTGTGGTGGTTAAAGCGCTCGGTTGCGACCTGAAAGGTCAAGAGATTGAACCCACCAGCTGCTCCCAGGAAGAAAGATGTGACAGTCTGCTTCTGTAAAGATTACAGCCTTTGAAACCCTATGGGGCAGTTCTACTCTGGCCTGTAGGGTCGTTATGAGTAAGAATCGACTCAATGGCAAGCGATTTTTGTTTTTTAATGGCTAATGATGTTGAACATCTTTTCATGTGCATGGTGGTCACTTGAATATCCTCTTTGGTGAAGTGTCCAAGTCCTTTGCAAATTTTTTCATTTGGTTTTTGTCTTTTTGTTGTTAAGTTGTGGAAGTTTTATATGTATTTTGGATATTAGGTTCTTATCATATATATGGTTTCCCCAAATTTTCTCTAATTTGTAGGTTGTCTCTGTCGATAAAGGCCTCTGATGCTCAAAAGTTTTTAATTTTTATGAGGTCCCATTTGTCTATTTTGTCTTATGCTGCTCAAGCTTTTGTTGTCGTATCTGATAATCTGTCATTAAACACTAGGTCCTACAACTTCACCCCTATAATATCTTCTAAGAATTTTATGGTTTTAGTTTTTACATTTAGGTCCTTGATCCATTCTGAATTGGCTTTTGTCTATGGTGCAAGTTATAGATCCTGATTCATTCTTCTGCATATGGAAATCCAATTTTCCCAATACTGTTTATTGAAGAGGCTCTTCCTTCTTGGTTGAATGGACTTCACACTCTTGTCGAAAATCAGTTGACCAAAATGATGTATGGATTTATTTCTGGACTTTCAAATCTTTTCCATTGGCCTACATGTCTATTATACCAGTAACAGGCTGTTTCCACTACCTTCTTGAATATATGGATATATAGTAGTTATTTTAAAGTCCTTGTCTATTTATTTTATTTGTGCCATTTCTGGATCGGTTTTAATCGATTGCTTTTTTTTTAATGGTCATATTTTGTGGCTTTTTTTTTTCTTCTGGGATACCTGTTAAGTTTTTATTGGATACTAGACATTATGAATTTTACATTATTGGGTGCTAGTTTTATTTTATTTATTTATTTTTTGTATTCCTTTAAATACATTTGGACTTTTTCCCGGGATGTAATAAATTTACCTGGAAACAATCTGGCCCTATTGAGACTTGCTTAGACTTTTTTAGGTGGGTCCAGAGCAGCCTTTAGAAGTTTTGGCCTAATTTGGCCCCCCTACTGAGACAGTACGAGCCGTGGTGGCGCAGTGGTTAAGAGCTTGGCTGCTAACCAAAAGGTCAGCAGTTCGAATCCACCAGCCACTCCCGGAAACTATGGGGCAGTTCTACTCTGTCCTATAGGGTTGCTATGAGTTGGAAACGACTCAATGGTTTTTTTTTTTGGTACTGAGGCAATAAGTTCCCTGGGTGGTGCAAGCGGTTTGCACTCAACTACTAATTGAAAGGTTGGTGGTTGGAACCCACCCAGCAGAACTGCAGAAGAAAGGTCTGGTGATCTGTTCCATAAAGATTACAACCAGGAAAACCCTATAGAGCTCAGTTCTACTCTGTGACACATGGGGTCACCATGAGTTGAAATTGACTTGATGGCAGTGGGTTTGGTTTTTGTCTTTACTGAGGCAGTAATACCCTTTGAGGACTTCATTTAGTGCTTTGTGAGTTAGAACGTTTTCCTAGTCTGTCTGGTGGGAACATGAACTTTTCCCAGCCCTATGTGAGCTCCAGGGATTGTTTTGCCAGAGCATTGTCTGGCCTCGTCAATTCCTTGCACACGTGTGCTGATCAGTAGTCAGCTGTGAACTCAAGTGGAGCTCTTTTCAGATCCCCAAAGAGCTCTTTCTGTGTGGCTCTCTTTTCTTTGGCACTCTACTCCATGAAGTCCAGCTACCATGGTTTCTCCGATCACTGGATCCTGTCTCCTCAACTCAGTGAGATTGCTGGGCTTTGTTTGCGTTTCTTCTCCCCTGCTGCAGCCTGGAAGCTCCCCCGGCCGGCCGTCTGCTGGGGCGACTGTAAGGCTTACTTAGTTTGTTTCTCTGCTCTGGGGAATCACTATCTTCTGCTGCCTATTGTCCAATGACTGAAAATTGTTAATTCACATTATTTTGTCTGATTTTCTGAGCCATTGCTTAAAACAGGTGAGTAAATCCAATCCTTGAGTGGAAGCAAAATTGCTTAACTGCTTCTCCTCCCTCCCCCATTGTTACTGCAAATCTTTTCCTAGTCTGTTGTTTTCCCGTTTAAATTTTTAAAAAATTTTGGTTAAATATACGTAATATAAAATTTACCATTTTAACTATTTTTGAGTGTACAATTCAGTGGTGTTAAGAACTTTCACAATGTTGTATACCCATTACTACTGTCTATTTCCACATCTTTTTATCATCCCAAACAGAAACTCTAAACCCATTAAACAATAATCTCCATTACTCCTTTCCCCATCCTCTGGTAACCTCTGTTCTACTTTCTGTTTCTATGAATTTGCCTATTCTAGATAATTCATGTAACTGGATTCATCCATTATTTCTCCTTTTGTGTCTGGTTTATTTCATATAACAATGTCTTCAGGGTTTATCCATATTGTAGCATGTATCAGGACTTTGTTCCTTTTTATGACTGCATAATATCTCATTGTATGGATATACATCATTTTACTAATCCATTCATCTACTGATGGATACTGGGTTGTTTCCATCTTTTGACTATTGTGAATAATGCTGCTATGATAGTATCTATTTGAATCTCTGCTTTTAAGTCTTTTGGGTATATACCAGAGAGTGGAATTGCTGGATCATATGGTAATTTCTGTTTTTACCTTTTTGAGGAAAGGCCAAACTGTTTTCCACAGTTGGTGCATCATTTTATATTCCCATCAGCAATGCATGAGGCTTCCATTTTCTCCACATCCTTGCCAACACTTATTATTTCCAGTTTTTGATGATAGCCATCACAGTAGGTAGGAAGTAGTATCTCACTGAACTTTAGATTTGCATTTCCCTCATGGCTAATGATGTTGAGCATCTTTTCATGTGCTTATTGGCCATGGAAAAATGTCTGTTCTAGTCCTTTGCCCCTTCTTTAAATTGGGTTGTTTGTTCTTTTGTTCTTGTTGAGTTGTAAGAATTCTTTATATGTCCTGGATATTAAACCCTTATCAGATACATGGTTACCAAATATTTTTCTTCCATTCTGTAGATTGTCTCTTCACTTTCTTGGTAAAGTCCTTTGAAGCACAAATTTTAAAATTTTTGATGAAGTTCAGTTTATCTATTTTGTCTTTTGTTGCTCGCACTTTGGTGTCGTATCTAAGAATCCATTGTCAAAAACTAGATCCAAAGAATTATCCTGAAGTTTTCTTCTGAGAGTTTTATGGTTTTAGTTCTCACATTTAGGTCCTTGTTTAATTTTGAGTTAATTTTTACATATGGTGTGGGTATGGGTCCATCTTCATTTTTTTGCATGTGGAAACCCAGTTGTCCCGGCACCATTTGTTAAAGAAACTATGCTTTCTCCATTGAATAGTCTTAGCAACCTTGTTGAAAATCAGTTTACCATAGATTTATGGGTTTATCTCTGGACTTTCAATTCTATTCCACTGGTCTGTGTGTCTATCATTAAACCAGTACCAGACTGTTTTGACTACTCTAGTTTTGTAGTACATTTTGAAATCAAGAAGTGTGACATCCTACTTTGTTCTTTTTTTTTTTTTCCAAAATTGTTTTAGTCATTCTGGGCCCCTTGCAATTCCATATGAATTTGAATTTTTCCATTTCTGCAAAGAAGGTTGTTTGAATTTTAATAGAAATTGCATTGCATCTGTAGATTGCTTTGGGTAGTGTCTCAGTCATCTAGTGCTGCTCTAACAGAAATACCACAGGTGGATGGCTTTAACAAAGAGAAGTTTATTTCTTCACAGTCCAGTAGGCTACAAGTCCAAATTCAGGGTGTCAGCTCCAGGGGAATGCTTTCTTTGTTGGCTCTGCAGGAAGGTCCATGTCATCAGTCTTCCTTTGGTCTGGGAGCTTCTCTGTGAAGGAACCTCAAGTCCAAAGGATGTGCTCTGCTCCCAGCACTGCTTTCTTGGTGGCATGAGGTTCCCATGTTCTGCTCGCTTCTCTCCTTTATATCTCAAAAGAGATTGCATTAAGACACTAATCTTGTTAACCTCATCAGTATAACCTCATCACAGTGATAGAATTTATAACACATGAGGAGATCACATATAATCTCATCATAGTGGTAGAGTTTATAACACATAAGGAAATCACATCAGATAACACAATCATACAATACTGGGAATCATGACCTA
>NW_004444093.1:5317974-5322097 GCF_000243295.1 Trichechus manatus latirostris | reverse complement strand
CACAATAGCCTTGCCCTCCAGACTCCAGGTATTGGCCACAGTCTCTGGATTCTGAGTGGAGGCCCCTCTGGGCTTCAGCTCCGCCTTCCAGGCCCACTGGGATGGCAACTCTGCTTTAGGCATACCATTCTCCTAGTCCTTCGGAGTTACAACTCCACCCTTAGAAACACCAGAGGCCATGGCTCCACCCTTTGAAACCCTTCAGGTCATGACCATACCTTTTGAGACTGAGGCAGCTTGGCTTCTTGTGTTCCTTGCCTCTTCAGCTTCTGTTTTCTGTGGCCTCTTGGCTCTCGGGCCTCACGCCCACATCTGCCCTGTTGGGGCAAGTGTTCCAAAGCTCGGTAGCTCCACTGATTAAGTGCCTGGAGGCACCCCACTCCGCCAGGAAGCCTCCTGCACACAGGCAGTCAGCTCCCTCGCTCTGTGGGTCAGCAAGCCTAACTCCACCAATAAGTGCCCGAAGGCACCCCACTCTGCCAGGAAGCCTCCGGCGCACAGGCACTCAGCTCTCCCGCTCTGTGGGTTGGCTCCAGCACCGTCTCGGGCTGGTCTCCTGATGCTGGTGCTGCTGCAGGTTCTCTGCCGCTGCTGGTCCTCTGCCGCTGCCACACTTGTATCCATTCACAGTTTCAAAACCACTTCCACATTTTAGGTATCTGTTAAAGGTAGTATTGCTTTCTTAACAGTATTGCGTCTTCTAATCCATGAACACGAGTTGTCTTTCCATTTATTTACCAAAAAAACGTGTTGCCGTCTGTTGCTATTTTTTGGAAGAGTTTGAGACAGACACATGTTAGTTCTTCTGTATTTGGTAGAATTCCTTAATGGAATTGCCTGGTCTGGACTTGGCTTTCTTAGGAGGTATTTGATTACTGATTCAATCTCCTTCCTGTTTATAGGTCTATTCAGATTTTGTTTCTTCTTTAATCGGTATTGGTAGTTTGTGTGTTACTAGGAATTTGTCCATTCATCTAAGTTGACCAATTTGTTGGTGTACAATCGTTCATATTCTTACAGTCTTTTTTATTTTTGTAAAATTGGTAGTGATGTCCCCACTTTCAGTACTATTTTAGTAATTTGAATCTTCTCTATTTTTTTTTAAGTCACTCTATCTAAAGCTAAAGGTCGATCAATTTTTTTGATCTTTTCAAAGAACCGACTTTTGGTTTTCCTGATTCTATTTTTCCACTCTCTATTTCATTTATCTGTACTCTGATCTTTATTATTTCCTTCTGCTAGCTTTGGGTTTGTTTTGTTAGTGTTTTTCTAGTTCTTTAAGCTGTAACATTAGGCTGTTGATTTGAGATCTCCTATTTTAATGTAGGCATTTACAACTATAAATTTCCCTCCTGCCATGGATTGAATTGTGTCCCCCCAAAATATCTGTCAGCTTGGCTGGGTCATGATTCCCAGTATTGTATGATTGTGTACCATTTTGTAAATCTGATGTGATTTCCTTATGTGTTGTAAACTCTGTCACTATGATGAGGTTATACTGATGAGGTTTACAAGACTAAATAGTGTCGTAATCCAATCTCTTTTGAGGTATAAAAGAGAGAAGCGAGCAGAGACACATGGGAACCTCACACCACCAAGAAGACAGTGCCGGGAGCAGAGCGTGTCCTTTGGACCTGAGGTTCCTGTGCTGAGATGCTCCCAGACCAAGGAAAGACTGGTGCATCACAAGGACCTTCCTCCAGAGCCGACAGAGAGAGAGAGAGCCTTCCCCTGGAGCTGATACTCTGAATTTGGACTTGTAGCCTACCGGACTGTGAGAGATTAAACTTCTGTTTGTTAAAGCCATTCACTCATGGTATTTCTGTTAGAGCAGCACTAGATAACTGAGACACCTCATAATACTGCTTTCACTGCATCCATAAGTTTTCGTGTGTTGCGATTTCATTTTCATTTGTCTTAAGGTATTTTGTGATTTCCCTTTTGATTTGTTCTTTGACCCATTGGTTAAGAGTGTGTTGCTTAATTTCCATGTGTTTGTGAATTTTCCATTTTCCCTTTGGTCATTGGTATCTAGTTTAATTCCATTGTGATCAGAGAAGATAATGTTGTGTGATTTCAATCTGTTTAAATTTTTTAAGACTTGTGACTTGTTTTGTGGTCTAGCCTGGAGAATAATACGTGTAAATTGGAGAAGAATGTGTATTCTGCTTTTGTTGGGTGGAGTGTTCAGTATGTGTCTGTTAAGTCTAATTGATTTATAGGTTGTTGAAGTCCTCTACTTTCTTAATGATCTTCTGTCTGGTTGTTCTTAGAGTTGGAATTGACTCTATGGCAACAGGTTTGGTCTGGTTATCCTATCTGTTATTGAAAGTGGAGTAATGAGGTCTCTAGCTGCTATTGTGGAACTGTCTATTTCTTTACATTTCTGTCCATTTTTGCTTCATATATAGTTTGGGCCTCTGGGCCTCTGTTGTTGGATGTATATATGTTTACAATTGTTATATCTTCTTGCTAGATGGAATATTTTATCAATATAGAATGTACTTTTTATAATTTCTGTCCCTTTATTGATATTTTCATTTTGTTCATACATTGTTTTCCTGATATCCTTTAGTTCTTTGGTTTCCTTTAGCACACTAAGCATATTTAAGACAGTTGATTTAACATCTTTGACTAGTAGTTCCTATATCTGATCTTCCTCAGGGGTGGTTTCTGTCAAATACTGTTTTTTTTCCCCTGTGCATGGGCCATACTTCCCTGTTTCTTAATGTGTTCTGTAAATTTGTTCTGTTGTGACATGGACACTCTGGATAGAATGTGGTAGTTCTGGAAATCTGATCACTTCATTCTTCAGGGATTGCTGTTGTTATTTGATGAATGCTGTAGTTGTCTGTTTCTTTAGTGATTTTTCAAACTGTATTTGCAGAGTGTGTATTCTAATTGTGTGGTCATTGAAGTTTCTTTTCCATTATTTCTGCAGTCAACCAATGTTGTTGTTGTTGTCAGTTGCCGTCGAGTTGATTCTGACTCATGGTGACCCCATTAGTAGTCCAATGCTTAACCATTTGTGCCATCCAAAGACTCTGTAGTGAGCCAGTAGCCTGATAGATTTCACAAAAAAGGAAAGAAAATAAGGGAGGCGGGCCAGGATGGCAGAGTAATCAGACGCTTCCAGTGGACCCTCTTACAACAAAGACCCGAAAAAACAAGTGATTTGATTATATATGGCAATCTGGGGGCCCTGACCATCAAAGGGAGAGTTGAGGAACCAGACTGAGTGGCAGGAGGAGGGAGAGATGGTTCAGAAGCAGCAAGGAGTTGCCAGACCTGACCCAGCAAGAGCCTGAGCCCTTCAGGCCTGATCAGCTCGGGGGTGAGCGGTGAGGCAGGCAAGCAGCCATGCTCGGGAGGTGCGTTTGCTGCACTAGGAGAAACCCAGCCGCTGAGAGTCTACACGGCCACCCAGAACTTGTGAGAACCAGCCCTTGATCTGGTGAAAGATAAGTAATTCCGTACAGCCTATTGCATGGATCAAAAACACCCCCTTAGGGAAAAACCTCTTTGTCATTTACCTCCCTGCTCCCTGCTCTGCACTGGGTCCTGGACCGGCTTCAGCAATTGCCGAGTCCCCTGGGCTGGAAGTAGGATCCATCACACAACCGGAGACATTCTCTGTGCCTTGGAGAGTGAACAAATTAACAAACGGGAAAAAACAAATTGCCGGCTCCCCTAAGCCAGGAGCCCAGGGTAGGCACAGCTCCTTTGCCTAGGCACAGGCATAAGGGATCCACAGACTTTGAATGCCTTTCCTCCTACATAGACTTGTGTGGGCCCATCTCAACAGCGTAGGCCTTCATTACCGCAGTACAACAGAGTATATACCAGAACCCTAACTTCAACTGTTTCAGCTGTGAAGTGGCAGGTTCGTGATATTTGACACTGCTCTGCCCATTAATCAGAGTCTTGAGCTACCCACATCAGGGGCCTGAGGACTGGTGGTTCCACCCACGCCACCTAGCCACTTGCAATAGGGGCTCAAGAATAAGAGGTGCCCCCCAGTCCTTACAGCCAATAGCATTAGGTGCTCGTAGTCCAGCTGCAAAACCTACCCACCTATGTGCTCTAGTGAACAGGGACACGCCTTCCTCCTGAACACTCGGGG
>NW_004444093.1:5314761-5316752 GCF_000243295.1 Trichechus manatus latirostris | reverse complement strand
ATTTCCAGATAAACAGAAGTTTAGGGAATTTCCAAAAACCAAACAAAAATTACGAGAAATACTAAAGGGAGTCCTCCAGTTAGAAAATCAGTAACATCAGATAACAACCCAAGGCTAGAACACAGGACAGAGCAACCAGATATCAACCCAGATAGGGAAGACCCAAAAGTAAATCAAAGCTAAAACACTGAAAATAGGGAAACAGAGATGTCAATATGTAAAAGATAACAACATTAAAACATAAAAGAGGGACTTAAAAAATGTAGACATAGACTTTTCATATGGAGAGGAAGTCAAGGTGATATAAGGAAATAAAAAACTGGTATAAACTTAGAAAAATAGGGGTAAATATTAAGGTAACCACAAAGGAAACTAACAATCCTACAAGTCAAAATAAAAAACTAGAAAAATACGAAGACTCAGCAAACACAAAATCAACAACAGTGAAAAAGATGAAAATACATAAACGACTCAGCACAGAAAATTAAGTGGAATAAAGAAACTGTGAACAACACACACAAAAAAAAGACATCAAAATGACAGCACTAAACTCATACCTATCAATAATGAAGCTGAATGTAAATGGATTAAATGCACCAATAAAGAGAAAGAGAGTGGCAGATTGGATATAAAAAGATGATCCGTCTATATGCTGCCTACAAGAGACACACCTTAGATTTAAAGACACAAACTAAAACTCAGGGTGGGGAAAAATATCAAGCCAACAACACTCAGAAAAGAGCAGGAGTGGCAATATTAATCTCTGACAAAATAGACTTTAAAGTAAAATCCACCACAGAGGATAAGGAAGGACACTATATAATGATTAAAGGGTCAATATGCCTGGAGGACATGACTATAATAAATATTTATACACCCGACAGAGCTCGAAAATAATAAAACAAACTCTAATAGCATTGAAAAGAGAGACAGTCAGCTCTACAGTAATAGTAGGAGACTTCAACACACCACATTTGGTGAAGGACAGAACATCCAGAATGAAGCTCACCAAAGACACGGAAGATCTAAATGCTACAGTCAACCAACTTGATCTCATAGACATATACTGAACACTCAACAGCAGCCAAGTATACTTTCTTTTCCAACTCACACGGAACATTCTTCAGATAGACCATGTATAAGGCCATAAAGCAAGCCTTAACAAAATTTGAAGTATCAAAATATTACAAAGCATCGTTTCTGACCATAAAGCCATAAAAGCAGAAATCACATCAGAAAAAGCAAGGAAAAAAAAAATCAAACACATGGAAACTGAACAACACTTTGCTCAAAAACTACTGGGTTATACAAGAAATTAAGGATGGAATAAAGAAATTCATAGAATTGGACGAGCATGAAAACATCTCCTACCAGAACCTTTGGGACACAGCAAAAGCAGTGCTCCAAGGTCAGTTTTTAGCAATAAATGCACACATCCAAAAAGAAGAAAGGGCCATAGTCTAAACATTAACCCTACAACCGGAACAAGTAGAAAGAGAGCAGCAAAGAAGCCTTCAGGCAACAGAAGAAAGGAAATAATAGGAATTAGAGCAGAATTAAATGAAATAGAGAATAGAAAAACAATTGAAAGAGGTAACAAGACCAAAAGCTGGTTCTTTGAAATGATCAACAAAAGTGATAAAATACTGGCAAAACTGACAAAAGAAAAACAGGAGAGGATGCAGATAACCCGTATAAGAAATGAGATGGGTGTTATCACAGCAGACCCAACTGAAATTAAAAGAAACATAATAGAATACTATGAAAAATTATAATCTAACAAATTTGAAAACCTAGAGGAAATTAACAAATTTCTAGAAACTCACTACCTACCTAAACTAACACAAACAGAGGTCGAACAACTAAATAAACCCATAACAAAAGAAGAGATTGAAAAGGTAATTTAAAAACTCCCAACCAAAAAAAGCCCTGGCCCTGATGGCTTCACTAGAGAATTCTACTAAACTTTTAGAGAAGACTTAACACCACTA
>NW_004444093.1:5289871-5314476 GCF_000243295.1 Trichechus manatus latirostris | reverse complement strand
ATCCATCGCATAAATAAAACAAAAGACAAGAACCACATGATCTTATCAATTGATGCAGAAAAGGCATTTGACAAACTCCAACACCCATTCATGATAAAAACTCTGAACAAAATAGCAACAGAAGGGAAATTCCTCAGTATAATCAAGGGCATTTATACAAAGCCAACAGCCAACATCATCTTAAATGGAGAGACTTTGAAAGCATTCCCCTTTAGAACGGGAACCAGACAAGGATGCCCTTTACCACCGCTCTTATTCAACATTGTGCTGGAGGTCCTAGCCAGAGCAGTTAGGCTAGAAAAAGAAATAAAGGGAATCCAAATTGGTAGGGAAGAAGTCAAAGTGTCTCTATTTGCAGATGATATGATCTTAATACACAGAAAACCCCAAGGAATCCATAAGAAAACTACTGGAACTAATAGAAGATTTCAGCAAAGTTTCAGGATACAAGATAAACATACAAATATCAGTTGGTTTTCTTTACACCGACAAAGAGAACCTCGAAGAGGAAATCACCAAATCAATACCATTTACAATAGCCCCCAAGAAGATAAAATACTTAGGAATAAATCTAAACCAGAGATGTAAAAGATCTGTACAATGAAAACTACAAGACACTACTGCAAGAAACCAAAAGAGACCTGCATAAGTGGAAAACCATACCTTGCTCGTGGATAGGTAGACTCAACATAGTGAAAATGTCAGTTCTACCCAAAGTGATCCACAGATACACTGCAATCCCGATTCAGATTCCACTGGCATTTTTTAATGAGATGGAGAAGCAAATCACCAACTTCATATGGAAAGGCAAGAGGCTTGGAATAAGTAAAGCATTACTGAAGATGAAAAACAAAGTGGGAGGCCTCACACTACCTGATTTTGGAACCTATTATACTGCCACAGTAGTCAGAACAGCCTGGTACTGATACAACAACAGATACATAGACCAATGGAACAGAATTGAGAATCTAGACGTAAATTCATCCACCTATGAGCAGCTGATATTTGACAAAGGCCCAGTGTCCGTTAATTGGGGAAAAGACAGTCTCTTTAACAAATGGTTCTGGCATAACTGGATAACCCTCTGCAAAAAACTGAAACAAGACCCATACTTCACACCATGCACAAAAACTAACTCAAAATGGACCAAAGACTTAAATATAAGATTGAAAACAATAAAGATCATGGAAAAAAAAATAGAGACAATCTAGGATCCCTAATACATGGCATAAACACAATATGAACCATAAGTAACAATGCACAAGCACCAGAATAGAGACTAGATAAATGGGAGCTCCTAAAAATCAAACACTTATGCTCATCAAAAGACTTCACCAAAAGAGTAAAAAGACAACCTATAGACTGGGAAAAAATTTTTGGCTACAACAAATCCCATCAGAGTCTAATCTCTAAAATCTACAAGATATTGCAAAACCTCAACAACAAAAAGACAAATAACCCAATTTAAAAATGGGCAAAGGATATGAATAGGCACTTCGCCAAAGAAGATATTCAGGTGGCTAACAGACACATGAAGAAATGCTCACGATCATTAGCCATTAGAGAAATGCAGATCAGAACTACAATGAGATATCATCTCACCCCAACAAGGCTAGCATTAATTAAAAAAACACAAAATAATAAATGTTGCAGAGGTTGTAGAGAGACTGGAACACTTACACACTGTTGGTGGGAATGTAAAGTGGTACAACTACTTTGGAAATCGATTTGGCGCTTCCTTAAAAAGCTAGAAATAGAAGTACCATACGATCCAGCAATCCAGCTCCTTGGAATATATCCTAGAGAAATAAGAGCCATCACACGAATAGATATATGCACACCCATGTTTATTGCAGCACCATTCACAATAGCAGAAAGATGGAAACAACCTAGGTGCCCATCAACGGGCGAATGGATAAACAAATTATGGTATATCCACACAATGGAATACTTCGCAATGATGAAGAACAAAGAAGCCGTGAAACATCTTATAACATGGAGGAAGCTGGAGGTCATTATGCTGAGTGAATTTAGTCAGTCAAAGAAGGACAAATATTGTATAAGACCACTATTATAAGAACTCAAGAAAAGGTTTAAACACAGAAGAAAACATTCTTTGATGATTATGAGGGTAGGGAGGGAGGATGAGGGTTATTTACTGACTAGATAGTAGGTAAGAATTATCTTAGGTGAAGGGAAGGACAGCACACACTACAGGGGAAGTCAGCACAGCTGGACTAAAACCAAAGCTAAGAAGTTTCCTGAATACAATCAAATGCTTTGAGGGACAGACTAGCAGGGGTAGGGTTTTGGGGACCGTGCTTTCAGGGGACATCTAGGTCAATTGGTATAACAAAGCTTATTAAGAAAATGTTCTGCATCCTACTTTGCTGAGTGGCGTCTGGGGTCTTAAAAGCTTGTAAGTGGCCATCTAAAATGCATCAGTTGGTCCCAACCACCTGGAGTAAAGGAGAATGAAGAACACCAAAGACACAAGGAAAGTATTAGCCTAAGAGATAGAAAGGGCCACATAAACCAGAGACGTCATCAGCCTGAGACCAGAAGAACTAGATGGTGCCTGGCTACCACCAATGACTGCACTGACAGGGAACACAACAGAGAGTCCCTGGTGGAGCAGAACTCAAATTCTAGTAAAAAGACCAGACTTAATGGTCTGACTGAGACTGGAGGAACCCCGGAAAACATGGCCTCTGGATTCTCTATCAGCCCAGAACTAAAACAATGTCCGAGGCCAACTCTTCAGACAGGGATTGTGCTGGACTATGGAACATAAAGTGATACTCGTGAGGAGTGTCCCTCTTAGCTCAAGAAGATACAAGAGACTAAACGGGGAGCTTCTGTCCAGAGGTGAGAAGGGAATGCAGAGATGGTTAGGAGCTGGTTGAATGGACATGAGGAATCAGAGGTGGAGAGGAGGAGTGTGCTGTCACAGTATGGGGAGAGCAATTGGAGTCACATAACAACATATGTAAAAATTTTGGGGGGAAAAAATAAAAAAATTTAAAAGAAAATGAAATAAAATGTTGCACTGACCCTTTAAGCTGCTGCCACTGTGAGAGGAAGAAACTGAGGCAGGCTTTTGCACAGGTCTCTCAGGGCACTGTCACACCACCCAGCTGTGCAAACAGTGCAGCCCCATATACTTGGAGGACAAGGTCTCCACTGCCTGCTCAGGCCCCAGACAGCTGTTCTAGGAATATGGGCCATCATGCCTTCCTCCATGAAGGGACTGAGGAGCGGGGGACAGTAGCTGTTGGCACATGTTATGTAGGAAAGATCAGCAGCCTGGCTCTTCATCAGGCCACTTCCCTGGTTGATTTAAGTGTCTGATCAGGTTCCAGAGTGCCAAAATAGTTTGATTTCAATTGCTCTTTTGAGTGCAGTTGTTGTTTGGTGGAGGGACTGGCGTCTAGAGCTTCCTACCCTATCTTATGTGGCGTCACCCCTTTGACTACTTCTTTTACTTATTAATTTTGTACGGTATTTATTGATCACTCAGAAGATGAGTTTATAATGGCTATATTTCTATTCACAGTTCAAGGTTGTCTCTATCCATGGTGAATAGGTGGGTGTTCAGTTATAAAAATGATTGGAATCCTGCTAGGTCATATCTGAGAAAGCCTTTAGAAATAGAAATGTTTTACAAATATTAATGTACCATAGCAGTTTTTATATGCATCTGACATAATTTAAAATTGCCTTTAGGATACATGCATTTCCCTTTTGTGTTCTGGTTCACAGTGAGTGTATCTGTATCCACGTGGGGCAGGCAGGTGTCCAGACTGGCAGTGCCTGCTGGGAGCTGTATTGCCTGGAACATGAAATTCAGCCTGATGGTCAGATGCCAAGTGACAAAACCATCGGCGGTGGGGACGATTCGTTCAACACGTTCTTCAGCGAGACCGGGGCTGGCAAACACGTGCCCAGGGCAGTGTTTGTGGACCTGGAGCCCACTGTGGTTGGTAGGTCTTTGGGCACAAGACGGCGGCTTGCCTGGGCGGTGGGACAGCTGCGCTAAAGGCCCTTTTGTTCCCCTTTGAATCCCCTTTTGTAGAAGGGACAAGACTTACAGGCATTGTTAGGGGACAAGCTGCAAACGTCAGTGGCTGAAGAGTCTGTGGGACGCAGCCTCTAACTTAGGAAGGCCTACTCTGAGGGGAAAGGATGCTGTGCCAGCAGTAGGATAGGCTGACAGGAGAGTCACTCAGGCTACCTCCTCCTAGTTAGTGGCTTATGTAGACTCACCTGCTCAGTGCCGTGGGTGCTGGCTGTGTCCTTAATGCTGTGCACACCGTGCAACAGTCTGGATCTGCATCTTGGGATTAAAAATGTGAGTTAGAAGATTCCTTTGGTTCCTCCAGATTAGAAGCCCAAGGTGGTTTCCAACAAGAGCTGCCAAGAAAGCACCTTTCAGAGGCCACCCAGAGGTGACAGACTGTCACTTTAAAGCTAGTAGGACCAAGGCCACGTATGGGGCCCTGGTGGGACTGCCCCGCAAAAATCACGCTGACCCGGTGACCGTCTGGTATTTAAGGAATTTTTAAATCATACCCTTTGATGCAGCTACAGGTATAAGAGAAGTGTAAGACTTCCTGTGTGCACGTGTGAGAGCTGTATTTCCCTTCACCCGAACTGGTTGTGCTGGCTTTTGTACTGCGAGTTGACTTTACCTCCCTATAGCCATAAACTGCATTTGTGCTTTGTGATTACACAGGGAACAAATTCTATAGGACATTTACGCTGTTGACCTATGAGGAACAGCATCCGCTTGTAGACTTGACTAGTCCCCGAGTCCGTCCATCTTGGTGAGCACAGTAAGCTTAGAGGCTCACAGAGCGCATGGTCTCTTTGCAGATGAAGTGCGCACGGGGACCTACCGGCAGCTCTTCCACCCGGAGCAGCTCATCACTGGCAAGGAAGATGCAGCCAATAACTATGCCAGAAGCCATTACACCATCGGCAAAGAGATCGTCGACCTGGTGCTGGACCGGATCCGCAAACTGGTGAGGAGAGGGTGCTGAGGAGGCCTTGTACGAGTGTGGTCCTGGATGAGAGGGCAGGCTCAGCCTGTGAGTGGGAGGTCGTTTTGGCAAAACTTGGGCTGGAATGGTGAGTCCAAGTGCACCTGCAAAGCTCTTCCTTTAAAGTGTCCATTGCATTACATCCATATATTGTCTTCTTTTATTTGCTGTTTGTGTAATGATGTTCACTATGGAAGGTTTGAATCTGTATATACTGCAGAGGGAAACAGGGGCCTGACTAGTGGGTGTTGGTGGTGGCTGTACAGGTGCGAGTCACGTTGTCTGCTGTCTCTCAGGCAGATCTGTGCATGGGCCTGCAGGGCTTCCTCATCTTCCACAGCTTCGGGGGAGGCACCGGCTCGGGGTTTGCGTCTCTGCTCATGGAGCGGCTCTCAGTGGACTATGGCAAGAAGTCCAAGCTGGAGTTTGCCATTTACCCGGCACCCCAGGTCTCCACGGCCGTGGTCGAGCCCTACAACTCCATCCTGACCACCCACACGACCCTGGAGCATTCCGACTGTGCCTTCATGGTGGACAATGAAGCCATCTATGACATCTGTTGGCGTAACCTCGACATCGAGCAGCCCACGTACACCAGCCTCAACCATCTGATTGGGCAGATCGTGTCCTCCATCACAGCCTCCCTGCGATTCGATGGGGCCCTGAACGTGGACCTGACGGAATTCCAGACCAACCTGGTCCTGGACCCCCGCATCCACTTCCCCCTGCCCACCTACGCCCCGGTCATCTCCGCTGAGAAGGCCTACCACGAGCAGCTCTCCGTGGCCGAGATTACCAACGCCTGCTTCGAGCCGGCCAACCAGATTGTCAAGTGTGACCCTCGCCACGGCAAGTACATGGCCTGCTGCATGCTGTACTGGGGGCACGTGGTCCCCAAAGATGTCAATACGGCCATCGCCACCATCAAGACTAAGCGCACCATCCAGTTTGTGGACTGGTGCCCAACTGGATTTAAGGTAGTAGTGGGTGGTGGTGGTTGTCCCTGGCAGAAAGCCACAGATCCTGCAAGGTAATGCTGTCCCCGGAACTCTACCCTCTGGGGAGATGGTTCCTGTTCCATGGCTGCCAGGCTCTTTGTCATGAGTTCGTGAACCAGTGTGATAATTTATTCAGTAGTGTTGTTTGAGCTTCCTTCCTGAGCCATCACCCTATACGTGTATCTGTCACGAGTATTTTCTCTGAACACAACAGGAAGTTTCCTGAAGGACCTTTGTGGCCGTTTTTGGTTAATAGTAGTGTAGGAAATGTAAGTTGATCATAGATATGTAGGAATTTTCAGGGCATTTTGGGGGCTCATGTGGATAGTGGATATATTTGAAATTGGGACATTGTATACGTAAGCTGATTGCTGTCACTTAGTCCCACTTTATTTCATAGATACAGAGAAGTTAAATATAATTTAATTGTCATGTGGAGTTCTTGACTTAAAGAAAAATTATCATCAATCTCCTTATGAGGACAATGATGACATCTTTATTTCCTTCTTGGTAGGCCTCAAAATTCTGGCCTGGGTTTGCCTAAAACAAAATTTGCCCCAGCCTCCCGTGTGACCCATGCTGGAAACCTTACTGTCATTTTTCAGCTTTTTCCAGTACTTGATTCTTAACCTCCATCACTTATTTCTCTCTTGGACTGTGCTTCCTTGGGCTTGCTTTTTGTGCCTCCTCCTCTGGTTCAGACCTTCATTGCTTTGGTTGGATGACGGCAGTAGGTTCTAGTGTTTCCTACTCAAGGGTTTTTTCCCTCTAGTTGCGGCCTCAGCCTGGGTGGTGGACCAACCGCCTGATTTTGCAAATAATGTTTTATCTGCACACAGCCACACCTGTTCATTTGTGTGTTTGCTTGTGGCTGCTGTTAGAGTAGTTGCCATAGAGACCATATGGCCTGCAGAGCCCAGTGTGCACAGTCTTGCCCTTTGCAGAACACATGCTGGTCTCTGTTGCAGTGGGTCTTCTGTGCCGCTGCTGGTCATCTCTGTAGGACTCTGAGATTTTCAGTGCCTCTTTCCATTTCCAACCTCGGCATGCCACCCATCTCTTCTCCTGCTTGAGCACACACAGAACAACTCCTGGCTATGAAAAGCATTCCTGTGCCCTTTGACAGTTGTCTGTCCCCTTTGCATAGGCACACACTGGCCTGTTTGGTGGTAAAGGCAGTGGGGTGTGATCTTCCCTGGTGACATCATCATAGGTGTGTACTTGGAGTCTATCTGGGTGGAAAATGTCTCAGCCACAGAAATTGATCACTATCATGTTGAGCCCCATAGAGAAAATCTAGAAAGGATACAAAGCAGTGTTCACTTTCAGAAGGAAGACGGAGTGCCTCCACCTGGGCGTCTATCCACATCACTGTTTTCTTGGATCACAGGGCCCTTCAGGCAGCAAGCAGCTTGGCCCTGAGCCAGGTGGCTGCTCCAGGCTCCTCTTTCCTCATTGTCTCCTTCTCTGAGGAAGTCATCAGCCCTGCTGTCTGGCATCCTGCCTGGCACCAGGAAGGGCTCAGTGAATGTGAGGTGAACTGCAGGTTCTCCCTGGTAGCTAGAGGGCACCTACCTGTCTTCTGTTTGAGTAAACGTAGCTGCCATTTCTGGATTTGATATAAGTTTCACAGGATGCTTACTTCCCCTTGTCTGACAGGTGGGCATCAACTACCAGCCCCCCACCATCGTCCCCGGGGGAGACCTGGCCAAGGTGCAGCACGCTGTGTGCATGCTGAGCAATACCACGGCCGTTGCCGAGGCCTGGGCTCGCCTCGACCACAAGTTCGACCTCATGTATGCCAAGCGCGCCTTCGTGCACTGGTATGTGGGGGAAGGCATGGAGGAAGGGGAGTTCTCGGAGGCCCGGGAGGACTTGGCAGCCCTGAAGAACGATTATGAAGAGGTGGGCGTGGACTCTGTGGAAGCAGAGGCCAAGGAAGGGGAAAAATACTAGATGGAGTGTGGCTGGCAGGTCCCATCCCACTCACTGCCCTCCCCCACCAGCTCCCCCCAGCACGGCTGGTTTCCAGGTGTTCCTGATTAAAGTTTCTGTGTTAAGTCTGTCTGTTGTGATGCTCTGCTGGGGCACACCCCACTCTCTGCTCCCTGAAGTGTGGGTGGGACCCAGAGGCGGCAGACCACACACGAGGAGCTGGGCTGGTGTGCATGCTGCTGCTGTTGGCTGCTGTGGAGTCTGCTCCAATGGGCAACCCCATGCACAACAGAACAAAATGCTGTCTGTGCCCTGTGGGAGTGGGGGTTGGGTGCATAGCACAGTTACACGTTTCTCAGAAGCTGGGGGAAGTGCTCACTATTCCTAACCTAAGGCATCCAAGTGTAGATTCACTAAATTCCAGGAAAAGCAAGTTAGGTTTTTAATGCAATTTGCCATTTTTTGGGCTTCTGTATTGATGGGACTTGCGGACTTAGAATGGAGCATTTACATCTGAAGTCCCTGGAAAGGCTTAGCTGGTGGATGGTGGGCGGGCATGCAACCCCTAAACTATGAGTCCAATGTGTAGCATTAGCACATTTTTTCTGGGGAGAATCGTAACTCTTATTGAATTCTCCACGGCATTCATGACCCACAGGTTAGAACTTGTAGGTTACAATAAAAATGACCTAATTGTTCCATGATAATTTGAAAGACAGCTTTTTCCCCTCCAAGTTTAAATTAATGCCACCATCGTATCTCCAAAACTAAACTCATTGCCGTCAAGTCTGACTCATAGTGACCCTGTAGGACAGAGTAGAACTGCCCTGTAGGGTTTCCAAGGAGCAGCTGGTGGATTTGAACTGCAGACCTTTTGGTTAGCAGCTGAGCTCTTAACCACTGTGCTACCAGGACTCCATCCATTATACCTTGGCACCCTATAACCGGTCTTGGGAGAGGGCATCGCACCTTTGAATTTAAGCAACATGTTGATGTCGGTTTGTGTAAGACCTAGCGTTGTTGTTAACTGCCTTTTAGTCAGCCCCGACTCATGTGACCGCATACACAACAGAAGGAAAATGCTGCCCGGTCCTGCACCATCACCATGATTGGTTGAGGATCAGACTGTTGTGCTCCGTAGGATTTTCGTTGGTTGATTTTCAGGAGATCACCAGGCTTTTCTTCCTAGTGTGGAAGATCCACTGAAACCTGTTCAGCATCATAGCAATATGCAAGCCTCCACAGACAGATGGGTGGTGGCTGTGTACGAGGTTCATTGGCCAGGGACTGAATTCAGGTATCCCATATGGAAGGTGAGAAGTATACCACTAACCACTACTGCCCCCAAAAGACCTAGTTGTTAGTTGCCATTGAGTTGATTCCAACTCATGGTGACTCTGTCAGTCCTGAAAGTGAGGTCCAGAAAGGTGAAGTTCCTGCTATTCACCACTAGTGACCAGACACAGGGCTGCTAACTCTAAATCATACGGGCCCTTATTTGCAGTGAGATAACCATTATTCAAAAGGTAACAAAACATCTTGAACTGGATCCTCAGTTTTTCAGAAAGGTTTATTATCAGCTGAAGGAAACCACCAGTGGCCTGCTCTGAGAATGGTAGTACAAGAGACCTCCTCCACCCTGGCTCTGGTGGCGTGGGAAACACCTGTCTCAGGTGCTGCCCCGAGTGGGGCTCTTCCCAGGCCCACCCCCCTTGGGCAGCCTGGTGGCACTGGGCTGTCGGGGCATCCTCTGGCTGGCTCCCTCCCGGCTGCTCCGTTCTGCCAGGGCCGGGGCTCCACTGAGTGGGGTGCTGCCTTTGTTTCTCCCTGAGTGGACACAAACACAGTTGTTAGGAACCAGGGCAATTCCATGGTCACAGCACAACTACCACACTGCACTCCTTGAACAACATTTTGTGTCTAGTAGTTTCAAAGCTGGTCAGCTGAGGACCAACCTGAGCCAGCAACATAGACAATACATCAAGGAGATATCCTCGGAAGGAACAGAACGTTGCGAGGAGTGGTCGGAAGAGCCTTAGGAAAGCAGAAGCTGCAGGTCAGCTTGCGAGTCGAAGTCTGGGAAGTGTACTTGGCTGTTCCACACACCTGTCCCGGTGTGCCACAGCTGCACGGGCTCATGAGCAGGGCCACCTGGAGCTGCTGCACACACTGTACATCTCTTCCTCTCCAGGTGCTCTCACCTTTTCTGGAATGTTCACGCCTCAGCCACCCGCCTGTGCTTCCCCCTGGACGAGACTCATGGTGATGCAGAAAGCACCTCAGTTACCAAGCATCTGTCAGATTTTTGGATTCGGGTTTTAGAGGCTCTTTTTTATACTCATTTTCCTACTTTGACTACTTTTGCCCATCTTTTCTGTTATGTAAGGAAGAGGCTGTTAGGATCTTCTGTTTATTAATAATTTCCCTAAGTTTCATTCCACTGTTAGTAATTATTGATCAACAACCATCAATGCTAAAGTGCAAATACGGAAGGTATTGTGTCCCAAGCTCTATCAGGACTGTGCGGTGTGGGCAGGCTCAGCTACCTCAGACCTATCCCAGCCCTGTCAGCTCTGCTGATTCCACTCGGGGCTCAGTCTCCAGCCAGGGTGACCAGGTCAAGATGCAACCCATTGAGGAGCAGTGTCCAAATTTGAGCCCATCATACGTGAATCCCTTTGGCTCTGTTCCAAATTCTATTTGTTCCCTAAATTGTCTAGGTAAGCCAGTGGATGCATTTCTTCTGCTGCAAGGTACAAGTCACATTTGGTATTCTGCAGATATACAGTGGTCAGGCCTTACTCTAAGGTCTGGCTACTGGATTCCATGGCTGGATTCTTGCCAAGCCTTGAACGCTCAAGACTCCCTCTGACTGTGAGACCGTCACACACACATACACGCGGCCGTCACATGCAGACAGATGCGACTGGCTCAGATATTATGGATCTGCAGTGTGCTGCCTTAATTCTCCTCTTTGGTCCCTCCTCTTTGGACTGTTGTGAAGATAGCCAGAAAGATGTGCAACCACGCTGGGGCTGGCGCTTTATCGTAAAGAAGGGGATTCCCCTGGGCTCAGGAGTTGGACAGTTTCTCAGCAAGACTACCAGGACCCAGAGGAGGACAAAGCATGCTAGGAGGACCCTAGAGGGGTAACAGGCTGCCTGCTGTGTGGCCAGTCTCTCCCTGGAGTGCCCTTCTTCAGGTTCTCTGCTTAGGCCTGGTGGGGGCTGTCCTGCAGGTCAGCTCTAACAGGCTATGTCCCTGGGCTCATCCCCAGCCTCACCTGGCTTTTCCTTGGGCTTCAACATCAAATTGTAGTCCAACAGCCTGCAATGGTTACACTATTCACAATGGCAAAAGGTGGAAACAACCCAAATGTCCATCAACAGGTGAACAGATAAACAAAATGTGGCATGTCCATGCAATGGAATACTATTCAGTCAGAAAGAGAAATGAAGTCCTGATACATGCTATAACATGGGTGAACCTTGAAAACATGATGCTGAGTGAAGTATGTCAATAAAAAAGGACAAATACTGTACGATCCCGTTTATGTGAAATATCTAGAATGGGCAAACGTGTAGAGATCAAAGTTTATTAGTGGTTACCGGGAGCAGGAAGGTAGACAAAAGGGGGAGTCATTGTTTAGGAAGCAATGAGTATCTGTTCATGGTGATGGAAAACTTGGCAGTGAACATGGTGATGGCTGCACAGCGTGGTTAATGTAATTGGTGTCACTACATTGTACATGTAGAAAATGTTGGATTGGTAAATGTTGTATATATTTTTTATAATATCAACAACAAAACAGCCTGCAATGGTGAATCGTAAGTTCTTGGAGAAAAGATAAAACTAGGTGTCTCAGGGGCCCACTATGTCATCCCTGTTTCACAATTTGTGACCTTTTTGAGCAAGAGGAAGCCCGTGTTTCTGACACTGCAGATCCTAACTCCTTCAGGAGGACTTCAAGCTCATGTCTCATGGTGTCTAATCATGACAACTAGATTCTTCCCAGGATTTTCACAGGGAAGGATAGCCCTACTTATGAGAATTTCTGGAAGGTTCTTCCTCAGGGGGCCAAGGAGATTTTATTGCCCAGTGGGGTGAGGAGGGTTACAATGGTCCCATGCTTGGAAGTGGGGCAGCTCATTCCCACCTTCCCTTCCTTTGATTTCCCCTGCTTCGTACCTCTGCGCTTCAAACTTAAGTGCTTACATACATTTGACTCAACAAAGATGTAGTAACAGTTCCACCAGCCATCTGTTGGTGTGTAGTACTGTGGTGGCTTGCGAACTGCTATGATGCTGGAAGCTATAACACCGGTATTTCAAATACCAGCAGGGTGACCCGTCGTGCACAGGTTTCAGCAGAGTTTTCAGACTAAGACAGACTAGGAAGAAAGGCCAGATGATCTGCTTCTAAAAATTACCCAATGAAAACCCTAGGGAAGATGAGCCCCTTAGGTTGGAAGGCACTCAAAATACACAGTGAACTCAATAATGGACTTGAGCATGCCAACAATCATGGGGATGGCACAGGACCAGGCAACGTTTTGTTCTGTTATACATAATGGTCGCCATGAGCTGGAGCCAACTCAGTGGTAACTAGCAGCAATATGTTATCCTGAGCTGAGAAGGTAGAGCAGAGAGGAGTGTGTTGGGGGTGAAATTGGGCCAGGTTGGCCTCACAGTGACTCATAAAAAAGATAAAGCAGGGAACATTCCTAAATCATCACCACACATTCCCTTTGGTACCAAGTGCCCGTGTTCTGGTCCCTCCTGGCTGGTCAGTGGGCGAGGAGCTTGGCTCTTGTGAGTGGACAGCCTGCTGTCTCCACAACACACGCATGTCCTCTGAGGCCAGTCGCTCTGCAGCCGGGCCAGGCAGATGAGATCTGTGGTCTGACACTGGACACTTCGGAGCCTTACACCCTCAGCAAGGGACATTTCCCGACGGATGAGGGAGCTACGGCTCAGCATTAACTCACCCCCAGCAAGCGACGGTGCAGGCCTCAGATGGGGCCTCCTTTGTAGCCAGCTTTTCTTCAGCCTGCCACACAACTGAGTTAAAACTATCCAGTCAAAGTCTGAGGTTGCCAGCAAAAAGCATGACTTCCACACACAGGCACTGGAACAACGCTGAACTCACATAGAGAAGAGACAGAGCAAGGTCAGCCTCAACTGTGGCGCTGGTCCTCCATGGCCAGCAAGTACTCCCCACAGCTAACACAGGCCTGGTGTTCTGCACACACCCCTCTCATGCCACAGGTGAAGGACTTTATTCTTTCCCTACCAGGAAGAGATACGGCAGTGGGGTTGGCCAGGTGCCACACGGTGCACAATGCACAGAGCAGAGCACACGTTGACTGTATCCAGAACAGGGAGGGAGGCTCCCTGATAAGGGGAAGAACTGGGAGAGAGAGGCTCAGTTCCCAGCCTGCATTATCAGAGAATGCTCTGGGCCCCGGGCCTCTGGCTGGGCCGTCCAGGTAGGGTCAGAAGGCTGCACAACAGACTGCTTTCCCATTTTCCCACCAGTTACCTCCCCTCCTCCTCGACATCATGACCAGATCTCTTGTGGAAACTGAAAATGGACAAGACACAGCAAATAACATTCATCTTTAAATCCAACAGGGCCGATGGATAAACCCTGGAAATAAGGACCAATGTAACTTTTGACCCACAGATGACCTGAAGAAAACCATTTAACATGGAGCTGGTCACGCTGGCCACGGCTCCCTCCTGGTGGGGTTATTAGGGTTAGGTAAGAAGGAGCCTGCAGGCTGAGGGCAGGGCAGCAGTGGCAACTGGTGCCCACAGGCAGTTCCTTGAGGGCCCATCCCTGAGACAGGGTCACTGGACATTAAAACAGGCTGGGTCGTTCTCGTCAGTCATTGGGGCTGAAACCAGCTCGTGGCCACTCAGCATTTCATGACCTCCTAATGAAGCAAGGGAGTCCCCAGGTGGCGCAAACAGTTAAGTGCTCGACTACTAGTGATCTGCTTCTGAAAGGTCATAGCCTTAAGCACCCTATGGAGCAGTTCTACTCTGCATACACGGGGTCCCCATGAGTCAGAACTGACTTGATGGCAGCTAACAATAATAATGAAGCAAGGAGTTCCTGGGTGGTTCAAATGGTTAATGTGCTTGGCGGCTAAAAAAGGTGGAAGATTGAGGGGCCTTAGGAGAAGGGCCTGGCAATCTAATTCCAAAACATCAGCCACTGAAAACTATGGAACAGTTCTGTTCTGACACACGAGGTCACCATGAGTTGGAGTCAACTCGACAGCAACGGTTTGGTTTTCTGGTTTAATGAAACAAAACTCCAAAACATACCAGCCTGTCAGCCATCCGGTGGCGGAGGGGAGGGTTCCTGAGGCTATCTGGCCATTTGCCTTTGTGGTAGGACCTACATGAGCCCCAACTCACCATCCTCTCTCTGTACACTGTTGGCGGAGCTACTGAGGCACAAGGCCTTAGAGAAAGTCCCTGTGTGCACTGTGCTCCTGCTCTGTCCTGCTGTCTTCCAGGGAGGCGCACCGCATGGTGACACTTGCCAGTGGAGTGCCGGGGCAAAACATCAGACTGACCAGAGTGTTTGCTAGATGCATGTTTGTGTCAGGATGGAAAAGGATGGCAGGAGGGGAGAACGAGGGAGAGCAGGAGAGATGAGCGAGAACAGAGGGGAGGGCAAGAAAACACCGCAGGGAGGTGGGCGTCTGACCACCTTCAGCGCCACTGCAGTGAGGTGCCACCTGGCGAGCAGCCCTGTGTCCCAGGAGCACGTGGACTCTCTTGGTGGGGGCCTGTGTGGTGCCCCAGGCAGAGTGTACAGCTCCCCAGCAAGGCCAGTGGGCCAGGCCTGGTGGCCAGAGAGTGACGTCCAGGGCATCCATCTCCACTGCTGCAGAGTGTGACAGCAGGCCTGCGCTGCCACAACCAGTGTTGCTGCCCTCCGGCCATGCTCCCAGCACAAGCACAAACGTGACAGCAAAGACAGACATGCAAAATGGATGTGCACAGGGGCACTTCTAACTTCATTTAGACAATTTCTTGGAACGGTGTCCCAGTGACCCCTCTCTACACAAACACACACAGCTCTCATTCAGTGTTGCTGAGAATGTTCTGGAGCAGCACTGTCCGGTAGAAATATGATGCGAGCAGCATACGTAATTTCTGATTTTCTAGTAGCCACATTAGGAGCCTGGGTGGCGCAAGCATTTTGTAAGTGGCTGCTAACCTAAAGGTTAGCGCTTCAAACCCGCCCAGTGGCTCCATGGAAGGGAAGGCCTGGCTGTCTGCTTCTGTGGGTCACCATGAGTCAGAATTGACTCAACAGCAAAGGCTTTGGATTTTGGTTTAGTAGTCACATTAAAAAGTAAAAAGAAACAGGTAAAATTAATTTAAAGAATATATTTTAATTAAGCCAAGATAACCAATATGTTATCATTTCAACATGTTATCAATATTAAAAGGATTAATGAGATGCCACATGCTTTTTTTGTGCCAATTCTTTGACATCTATTGTGTGTGCTATACTCACAGCCTATCTTGGTTCTTAAGAGATCGTGTGTGGCCCCATGGCTCCCATATTGGGCAGTGCAGCTCCGTTGAGGTTCACGGCTTCCACACCCAAACTTCATCCTACGCATGCTGGGTGGGCATCTTTTTAAATGTACAGTTTCCCTATTAAACAGAACACTCAACTGAATTTGATTTTTTCCTCTGACAACACGAGGCCCTCACTATGACAATCATTACCTCTCTGTGCTTTGGGGTTTTGCAGTTTCCCCTTTTCTGCTGGGGAGTGGGAAAGGGGCATGAGTGAGCTCATCTGAGAGTCCCTGCTGGCCACTTGGATGGCCAGGGGACAGGAGTCCAGACAACCCTACAGTGCCTGCTGCACCTTACAGCACCTGCCTGACTCTTGTGCCTGAGTGGGTGCCAGCTTATGGCTCGTCGCCTACAGTTCTGTAGGAAACTCATGGCCAATTAACCTCAGCAGCCCCAAACCCCCCTCACCATCCCAGGCCACTAGGCTCACTCTGACAGCCCTCTCTGTGTCCTCCATCCCAGATCCCAGTATGACCAGAGCAGCTGGCAGGTCTGAGGGACAGATCCTGTGACACTTGGGCCTCAGAGGTCTTGACGCTCCCATGGGTGGCTATGTCTCTTGGTCTCAGCATGCTCCTGGCATGGCCCCTTGTTACAGACTGAATTGGGTCCCCCCAAAGTGTGTGTTGGAGTCCTGACCCCTATACCTGTGGATGTGATCTCGTTTGGGAATAAGGTTTCTTTGTTATGTCAACGAGGCAATTTCAGAGTAGGGTGAGTCCTAAATTCCTGAGTGATACAAGGAGCAGCAGAGACACAGAGAAGCAATTGCGAATAGGGGAAAACAAATGCCACATGAAGATCTCCAAGAAACCGAGGAACACCAGGGCTACAGAAGCTGAGACAAGGATCTTCCCCCAGAGTGGACAGAGAGCCTCCCCCTAGAGCTGGGGCCCTGAATGAACTTCTAGCCTCCTAAACTGTGAGAAAATACATTTCTGTTCTTTAAGGCCACCCACTGTGGTGTTTCTGTTATAGCAGCACTAGGGAACCAAGACACCCTTCATCTGCCCTGATCCCTCCATTGCCTCTGTGGTATAATGAATTACTTAATGTGGCCCTTCTCACCATGATCTAGTAACTCCCACCCAAGTGATTGGGCAAGATTGTGTGTTAGTGTAATTGTGGCCCACCAAAGGGATTGGTCAGTTTTGCCATCCCGCTGGGTTTAAAATGAGCCACCCAGATGGGAGAAAGAGGACCCCACCACCACCAAGGAAGAGCAGCCAGGAGCCATCATGTCCTCTGGACCTGGGATCCCTGTGCTGAAAAGCAACTGCAAACAGGCCAATTTGAGAGAAAAGAGTGAGCTGTAACCCTGAAAAAGGTGAGAAGCGGTGGTAGCAGAGACCTGGCAGCAGGAAATGGCACAGTGGGCTTTGCAGCCCACTGAGAGAAAACTGAGTACCTCTGGGAGGAGGCCTAGGGCCAGGGAAAGGCGTGCCTGCGAGCATGGCTGGGAAGAGGCTGTCCTGATGGAAGAACTATCCTGAATGTTCTTGAGCCTGAATAGTAACTGTTAGTTCCCTAATAAATCACATAATCATTATTGTCTGTGAGCTCTGTGTGGTCACTGCAGTGAATTATCAAACCCAGCAGAGAAGTAGAGAGTGCCATGGGAGGGACGATTGGTGTCAAAATTGGTGAAGATGACAGAGGAGGTTGTTTGGCCCCCGCCTTATGTGACTCAGGCTTGTGCTGTTGATCTTGGTTCTCCTTCCCCCTTGTAGAGTTGGAGAAGGTCAGACACCGCCTCCACAGTGTTTTTATACCCTCCACGTCAGCCAGCCCCCAGGCTCCCTCCACCCCAAGGCAGCCGACCCCACAGGGCACCTCAAGAACCTGTGCTCTCCCCAGGGCCTGACACAGCCTTGAGAACCCAGGCCCGGGGGGCACCTCAGGGACTGAGCACTCTGGGGACTCAGCCCCCCATGTTGCTCCTGCTCTCATCCCCACAGTCCTCACTGTCATGCGGTGCTTCCCAGTCTTCCCATCCATATAACTGTGCTTCCAGTGCCACACCAGCAGCTGCCACTCTCCACCCCCCCCCCAGATAGCTCTCATCACTGTGACCCAGCCCCACCTGCACTATCTCTCCTGTTGGGCATGCCTCCCCACCTCAAATAAAACCAGAGCCTCCCCCTCCCCTTCAGCCCACCTCTCCTCCTTAGACCTGGTGGTGGCACCTCCCCTCACTGGCCTCCTGGGTCCCCCTTCTCTGTTCATACCCCTAGACCCAATGGTCCCTGAGACTTGCTGATTCAACCCCCAACATGTCTCTTGATGCTCCACTCTCTTCCTGCTGCCCCAGGTCAGGCCTGGCACCCCAGAGGCTGGGAGACACTGCAGCCCCCACCTTGCTGCCCCACATTTGGCAGGGAGAGTCCCTGGAGGGTTGCAGGGCGACATCTGCCACGCCAGCTGGTACTGAAAGCCCTGCCCAATGGCCCTGCTGACCATCCCTTCCCCAGCTTAACCCTTGAGCTCCAGCAGAACCGTCCAGGATTGAACTGGCCACTCTGCCGCCCCCGTTTCTCTGTCCATCCTGCCTCCCTGCCATGCCCAGCACCCAGGTTTATGGAGAGTGAGCCCTCCGTCCTCTCCAAGGAGTAGGATGCACTGGCCTGAGGCAACGTTCCACTCCCTCATCAAAGCCTTCGATCTGCCCACTCCCACCCCTATCATCAGCCTTCCCTGCCCCTCCCTGGGCCTAAACAGTGAGGCACAGGAGGGCAGCTGCTACTCCATGAGGAGGGCCTCAAGAAGGGAGGTGTGGGAGACAGCCATGCCCTGAGCTTCCAGTGGCACCTGCAATAGCGCAGTGAGGATGTGGGAGGGGCATGATGGGAGGCACAACCCGAATACCCTAGGGGACCTCAGGCCCTCACCACCCCCTGGCTCTAGGCCCCCAGTCTCACCACACCGCAAGACTGGGACGTAGCCTGGCTCAGACACCAGGCAGGAAAGGGGACTTGCAAACACACGTCATTCATGCACCACTGCCAGCGAAACTGGGAGAAGTACCAGCATCTCTACCTTATCCTCCTGGAGGTTCCCCGAGGCCTAGGAGCCTCTCCAGATGACAGCTTCTGAAAGGCTAAAGCATGTCCAGGCTGAAGGCTATGCTTGCCACAGCACCCATACTGCCCTCAGGCCCCTCCCTGACCCTCTGCTTGCTGTCTTCCCCTGGGTAAGGAGCCTCTAAAAAGCAGTCTCACCTACCGAGGTTAGCTCGGAGGTGTGGGGGTGCAGGCCCCACCCCGACACCTGTCTGAAGGCATGGCCTACAACTACTGCAGGTCATCTCTAAGTAATCTTGAGACTGTGTTCTCTGTGTCTACACTGTAACAGGGGTGGCCCATGATCCTGCCCTTGCAGCTGGAGGCTGCTCTGGCTGGCTGGGGCCACGGCTGTTTCCACAGAAATGAGGGAGAGCACCAACCCCCAGAGATAAGCCAATAAACGCAACCTGCAAAAGGAGAGAACAGGCAGCAAGAGAACCGGAGGGAACCAGGGGGCCCCGGAGAGAGAGGCGAGAGCGTGGCAGCCGGGCCGTGGAGCAGAGCTGGAGAGGCAGCGGGAAAGGAGGGCCTTGCAGGGGGGCTACTGTTCTTGGCAGAGAGAAGGGAGGCCTCTGGAGGTCAGAGAGAGACACAAAGAGAGCAGACAGCATGGTCAGTGTGGAGGCCGGAGTGCACGGGCCCAGGGCCGCTCAGGACGGGTGCAGGCACTCAGGACCCTGCATTCCCGCCACCCAGACGCCAGCCCCTTCCCAGGACGACCCTTGCCATTTGCCTGAGTGGTTCTGCTGAGTCTCAACGTATCTCCAATGTCCATGGGGCACAGAAACGACACACACGGAAGGAGATTTGGAGCAGGCACTGAGGCTTCCCACGACCTGGTCACCAGCACCTACTCACCCCACAGTCACCCCTCCAACCAGGAGCCCTGGGAGCTCCGCATGTTCTAGGGAAGCTAGGGGCCACGGTGGGCCCCCATCCCGCAGTCCAGAACCCTGGGAAGGACCTCGGCCAGGTGAGAGAGTGACAGGAAGGCTTCTCCCTACCCTACCCTCTGAGGACAGGGACTAAAGCCATCTTGTCCCCCGTGTTTGTGGAATGAAGATACAGGGGAGAGGTGGGAAGAGTGCTGGGGATGCAAAGGGTCCAGAGGTGCACTGGCCTGCTTGGGCTGCCCTGGGGCACTCTCCCCGAGCACCCTGATTCTGCAGGTGCCGCTCAAGAGCGGCAGCGATCAGGGAGCGAGTCCTTGGATGGGCCCTGCGGCTCCAGGAGAAAAAAATGACAGAAAGGCCTGGCCTGGCCACTCTACGCACGTCCTGCCCTCTCCCCCGCCAGCGGCCCCAGCTCTGACCTCGGGTCTCAGACACGCTGGCCGCGGGCAGAGGCAGGGCCGTAGGGTCCGCGGGCTCGCTCGCCAGCCTCTGCCCGGCACACATGGACTTGAGCATCTGGAAGACAGCAAGCGGAGCCACGTTCAGCTTCAGCAGGTCGACCAGGATCCTGGCGAGAACAAAAAGGCGGGCGCAGTGAGCCCACTCGCTCGAGCCGGGCCTGCTTGGCGCGGCCGCAGGACCCCATCCCTACAGTGGGCGCTAGCTAAGGGCGGGGGCTCCCCCAGGCGGCGGAGCCGGGGTCGGCCGAGCACAAAGCCCCCAGAGCCCGCTCACTTGAACACGTCGGGGTCGATGGCGCCGCCCGCTGCCTGCGCCAGCTCGTACAGCTCCATCTCCTCGGCGCTCAGCACCTTCTTCCGCCGCAGCGCCAGCTTCTGCAGCGCCGCCTCCAGCCCCGCGGGCGTCCCCGGCCCGGGCCCGGAGCCCGCCGCCGCCATCAGCGCGGCCGGGAAGGTGCGCGCACCGGGCGCCCGCGCCTCGACCCCGCCGCCCGCGCTTCAGCGCCCCCTCCTGGCCGTGGCCGCTTGTCCCTGGGGGGCCGCCGCCAAACCTGAGAGGGTAGGGGCCGGGGCCATCTCCGTCCCTCCATCCGACCCCCTGGCATTTATTAAGCGCCTGTTGTGCGCCGGCTGGTGAGCTCGGCAAGGGGGGTCCCAAGATGGACCGCCCAGACCCACTCCTGGGCGATTGCAGGCCTCCCTGCTAGACTGCATTGGTCGTGCTCGCTCAAGTATCAGCACTTAGTGCAGTGTCCGGCCTATAGTAGGCGCTCAATAAATGCTTGTTGGATCTTCTGCACCGCGTGTTATTGTTCCGTGCCAGTTCACCACTAGGAGGCGCTCCTCGGAGATCTTAAAGAGCAGCCTCTGCTTACGCCCCCGCGCACACCTTACCGGGGAGACGGAGCACGAGCTCAGGCCTAAAAGGCGCAGATGGCCCCAATGCGCACGCGCATTCCGAGGCGGACGCCCACAATCTTTGGCGGACTTATTTCTGCGCACGCGCATTTGAGTCAGGAGCCCGAACGGATAACGGCGCGTTTCCCGCCGGATCGGGGGCATGACACCGAGCGCAGTCTGATGACGACACTTCGGCGCTGGGTTTCGGAACGGTGTCTTTTGGCACTTAACCGAGTGGCGCTGTGGGCGCCCCAGGTGAGTGGTGGGAGCCGCCCGCGAGATGTCCCTGCGCCGCAGCGGCTTCCCGGTGCTCCGCCGAGGCCCACTGGTGGTCGGCGCCCCTCCACGAGCCCCGGAACTCGGGCCGGACCCCACCGTCTCTGCACTGGTCGGGGCGGGCGGGAGCGGCCTAGGGCCGGGGCTGTACTTTCAAGTCACCTACTTGCACGGCTCGCACACCCGTCCCGGTGGGTGCTCGGTTAACGTTCATTGAACGAGTTGAAGGAAGGAGAGTTTCGAGTTAAAGTTGTACTTTGTGGCTCAACGAGTGGTGTGGGAGAAAGGCCGAGTGTGGGTCTGGGCCAGGCCCTTCCTTCCTGTTTGGCTTGACTGCTCCGAGCCTCAGTTCTCATCTGCAACATGAGGACTCGATGCGCACTTCAAAGGACAGTTGTGAGCAACAAACGGGAGGATGCTGCGGCTTCGCCTAGGGCGGGAGCGGCTACCGGCCGCGGGAGAAACCCCACAGTACGGTGTGGAGTAGCTCCTGAAGAAAGTGGGTGTCTAAGGGGCGTGAGCCCTGATGGCGAAGTGGTTAAGAGCTCGGCTGCCAACCAAAAGGTCGGCAGTTCAAATCCACCAGCCGCTCCTTGGAAACCCCGTGGGGCAGTTCTACTCTGCCGTATAGGGTTGCTATGAGTCGGAATCGACTCGATGGCACACAACAACAAAAACAAGGGGCAGGATGAAGCGAACACTTGGTGTACAGCTGCGGAGGGATGTGACTGGGGAGCGTGGCTGCTGCACGTTGGGAGGACAGAGCCTGTAGGAGACTCAGTCTCTTGGAGAGACCCCTGTTTGGAGCTTGTTCCTTCAGCTTCCCTTGAGCAAGGAGGTGCTTTCACCTCATCTCAAAGGCTCCATCCTTTTCAGGGAGTCCCGGATTTTATGCTGCATTGATCATTTCGGAGTAGTAAACTGTTTTCTTGACCAAATGGTTTAGAACTGAGGCGTTTTATTTTAATCCTTCCTTAAAACCGAAAGTGGTAGCTAGCTTGAATTAAGAAATGAAAAAGCCTGGAAGTGTTCGTATTGCCAGCATCCAACTGCCTACCCCACCTCCTTGCACCCAGCCTCTCTGCCTCCACAGACACTGCCAGCTGCCACCTTGGCGCCTTTACTCATGCACCGCAGGCAGTGCTGCGCCAGGAAAGCCATCAAGGGTACTTGGGCAGGCTTCCCCTCTGGTCATTCCAAGTCTGGGTGTTTTCACTTTCTGTCCTGGGTGGGTTAGATTTTCTGATCGTTCATTCAAGGGCTACCTTGGCAGAGCTTCCACTTCCTCCTTTGGTTCATTCTGATAAAGCACAGGTCATATAGAAAGTGTTTAACTTTGTCTCTATGAGAGATTTGTGAGGAGGTCTGTGTATTTGAATCTTGGCTTGGCCATTTACTAGCTTGTTGAGGGTAAGTGACTTAACTCTTTTGTCTCTTTGTTTGCTAATCTGTACTGACCTCATAGGGTGGTTGTGAGGATGTATTTTCTATTGCTGTGTGGCAGGCTTAGCTTAAAACACCACCTATTTATTTTTAAGATTTGTCATTTCCAAATGTTGACAAGAACACGCAGCATTGATAATTGGTGAGAATTTAAATTTGTACAGTCACTTGGGGGAATAATTTAGCGTTATACTTAAAGATGCAT
Source organism: Trichechus manatus latirostris (assembly GCF_000243295.1). Classification (NCBI taxonomy): domain Eukaryota; kingdom Metazoa; phylum Chordata; class Mammalia; order Sirenia; family Trichechidae; genus Trichechus; species Trichechus manatus. The sequence goes on along the minus strand of NW_004444093.1, from coordinate 5,291,648 downwards.
GTATTTACTAATTATTCTAACAACTAAATACATTCCCCAGACAAACACAGGCACCTGTGCATCAGAGACACGTACAAGGAAGGTCTTAGCAGTTTTGTAACAGAAAAAAAAAAAAAAAAAAAAAATCCAACTATGACCAACTCAAATCATGTCCATCAACAGAAAAATAAAAAAATTTGGAATACTCATATAATAGATTATTCCATAGTGGTGAAAATTAACAAAGTATAGCTAGACAAATCAACATGGATAAATCAAAAAAGCAAAACGGAGTATGATTCATCTATAAAACCATATAAAACAATTATGTTGTTTACGGGTACATAGCTGTACAGTAAAACTATTAGGATATTATAACTCTGGAATATCAGTGTGGTGGGAAAGAGGGAGAGAGGATTACAACCGGAGAAGGGCAGATAGGAGGAGAGGTGTTCGAATTATTGGAAATGTTCTACTTCTTAAGCTGGGTAGCAGATACATTGGTGTTTGTTTTACTATTCTTTACACCAAGCACCCATTTATTATCTCACAGTTATGTAGTCAGAATCCAGGTGGGCTTGGCTGGGTTCTCTGCTTAGGGTCTTACAGACTTTGCTCTTATCTGGAGGCTCTGGGGAAAAATCTGCTTCTGTGCTCACTCAGGTTGCTGGCAGAATTCAGTGTCTTGCAGTTGTAGAACTACGGTCACCATTTCCTTGCTGGCTGTCAGCTGGGGGCTGCGCTCTGCTCCAAAATCTGCCTGCATTCCTTCTCAGGTGGCTTCCTACATCCTCAAAGTAGCTATGGCACATCGAGTCCTTCTTGTGCTTTGAATTTTCTGGCTTCCACTCTGTTACCAGCTGGAGAAAACGCTCTGCTCTTGGATTGGGTCATGCCCACCTGGGTAATCTCTGTATCTAAGGTCAACTGACTTGGGACTTCAGTTACATCTGCAAATTCCCCACAAACTCGGGTCTGAAGCTGGCCACTGTGGACTATGTAAGAATGATATTTCTATAAAACATGGGATGTGGCAGTGCAGTGTGTGTTGGGTTACACAAACGTTCTCCTAGGTATTGTGATAGTACATAATCTATTGTGTGGCAGATGTTGAGATCTCATCTTTGTCTTTCCACAGTGGTTTCCTAAGACACTCATCTTCGACTCTCCACGGGAGCCTGCCATGGCGTTCCTTCACTTGCAGCAGCCCAGTTTCCTACTGGTAAGTATCAAGGCGCATGTTAGTGAAGGCACTCAAGAGTTCTTTCCATTGACTTGAAGAACTCTCCAGTGGTTGTTTTCTTAGGGGCCTGTGATGGAAATAACACTGGACTCAGAGTTAGAATCTTTAAGCTTGATGCTGTCTCCTATTGGTGTGGGACCTTGGGTTTCCTCAGAGTCTGAGCTCTGGCATTCTCATCTATAAGATGAGTTGATTTAAATACTTCCTATTCCCTGGCATGGGGAAGAGTAAGCAAGAAGGATGTACATCAGAATTTTCATGCCCCTAAATAATTGGGCAAATACAAGATGGTTTAATAATGCTAACTATCATCATCAAAAAAGTCTTTGGGTGATGTAAATGGTTAATGCGTTCAGATGGTTGGAGGTTCACGTCTACCCAGAGGCACCTCGGAAGAAAGGCCTGGTGATCTACTTTAAAAAAATCAGTCATTCCAGATTTACTGTTCTAAAAGAGACTGGAGAAACCCCGAGAGTATGGCCTCCAGACACCCTTTTAGCTCAGTGGTGAAGTCACTTCCGAGGTTCACCGTTCAGCTGGGGATTGGACAGCCCC
>NW_004444093.1:5255844-5289625 GCF_000243295.1 Trichechus manatus latirostris | reverse complement strand
TTGTTAACCAGTGTCATAAAACAATATGTGTACTACTGTTTAATGAGAAACTATTTGTTCTGTAAACCTTCACCTGAAGTACAATTTAAAAAAAAAAAATCAGTCATTGAAAACCCTCTGGAGCACAGTTCTACTCTGATACACATGGGGTCGCCATGAGTCCAAGTCAGCTCAATGGCAGCTTGTTGGTTGGTCATCAGTGGAAAGTGAACCCTGCTGTGCTGAGGGAACTGGAACTGCGCTTTGAGTATTAAACATGACACTGAGAGGTTGGTGTGAGACAGTATTGGTGATGAAGGGTGAACCCTGTTTTCTTCTTAATTTCAGTTCCCAGAAGATGCTTTCTGTAAACATTTGTTTGGAAGGACATTCTTCCTTGGTGACCATGGCCTAAACAGCCCAGGTTTCCATCTCTGATTGAGGCCCATGGTCCATCCTTGCTTAGAGGTGGACAGGTCAAAGGACTTGTGGTTAAAATCCTGGCTTTTCCTCCTGGTCTCAATCCATTTGCTGAGAGGCCTCTTCTTCATGCAGTCACGATGCCACCTGTTCCCCCCATTTCACAACTTTATGTTTAGTTCCTTAGTGCTTGTCCAGAATGTTTTCTGGCTGCTTCATTGCCTTGGTGGTTAGTGTTGATCCTTGGCTGGAACGGTCTGTAGTTTTAGCCACTTCTTTACTTATCATTACTTAATCTATAGTTATCTACTACATAAAAGAACAAGTCATTTAAGAGAGTGTCTACTGGTGCCCTCACTTTGTTGGCCATTCTTACCGATGTCTCACTTATGTAAATTCATTGGCAGTCAGGCACATGGGAAATTTCCAATTCATGTTTACAAACTCTAAATTCTCTGGGGCCTGGGGAGGCTCCATACACAATCGGGGCCCTCTCCTGGCCCTGGAGCTGACTCTGGAGCTAAGCCTCTGCTCAGGGATCGTGCTGGAGTCAGTTTTGTCCTGAAAGTATGCAGTGCTCTGAGGTTACTGGTGATGCCTCACGGAGGTGCTGGGAAGCAAGCCTGAGAGCTGCTGGTCTAGAGCCCATAGGGCTGTGGCCTCGCTGCTGGTGGCCTCCTCTAGGCCTATCGGGCAGCATGACCTGATGTGTGAAGGTATGGTGAGCAGGCCGGTGGTTGTGTGTCTGGCTTCTGCTTATCGCTTGGATTTCTGTTTTGACTCAAGCCAGAATATCAGCAAAAGCCGCAAAGTGAACACACTCATGATTTTTCCCATTTGTTCTGTCTTCCAGGCTAGCCTGAAAGCTGACTGTGTAAATAAGCCCTTTGCACAGCGGTGCCAAGACTTGGTTAAAGTCATTGAGGATTTCCCAGCAAAGGTACAGCACTACTAGCGTCTTTCTTGGGGCTTGTTCTACACGCTTATTGAAAAGCTTTATTATTGTCCACGATTCCTGCCTCTAAGCACTGTCTGCCACAGAGGCCTGTCCTGGTACTATGACTATTAATGTTTACGGCCATATTTAAACACATAGATCAGGTGTTCTCCACCACGGGTGCTCCTGTCCCATAGGAGGCACTTGACAATGTCTGGAGACATTTTTGGTTGCCACAATTTGTGGGGGGAAAGTACTGCTGGCATCTACTGGGTAGAGGCCAGGGATGCTGCTTAGCATCCCCCCACAGCAAAGAATTATGCGGCCCAAAATGTCAATTGTGCCATGGTTGGGAAACTCTGATGTAAATGCTTAAAATATGAATTTAAATTATATTCAGAATTGTCAAATAGTATCACTAAGCCCTGGAAGCTGACCTGGATGGGGAGTTAATATTAAGTGACAGTAAGTCATAGTTATATTTTGGGGGCTCACGCTAAGAAAGAATGTGCCACTCTTTTTGGTAGAGCTCTCATCTGTCAGAACTTTCCAATATTTAGAAACAATCTTTTTGCCGTAGGCTGGTTATATAGCTGACTCAGATATAAAGCAGTACTGCCTTGTCAGCCATAGAACCACAGAGAGTTCAGCGCTGCCCCTGTGTTGGCACTGCTGCATCGGAGGCTCCGTGGGTGCAGGTCTTGGTCTGTGGGTCTCTGAATGGGAAGTGACACCTTCAGAATGAGCGCAGGGCCGCCAGGACAGGTGGGCAGCACATGGTGCTGGACTGGAGCTGAGTGGCGGCCCTGTGTGGCACCCCTAGTCCTGGTCCCCACAAGCTTGCCTGCAGCCTCACCGGCACCCTGTTCCAGGAGCTGCACGCCATTTTCCCATGGCTGGTGGAGAACATTTTTGGCAGTCTGGACGGCGTACTCATCGGCTGGAATCTCCGTTGCCTACAGGGGCGCGTGAACCCTGTAGAATACAGCATTGCAATGGAGTTTCTAGACCCTGGGTAGGTAGGTGTGTTGCCTGGGAGGTTCTGTGTATTTCCTTATGGTGATCCCACTTTTACATCACTCTATTTCTTAAAGAAACAAGTCAAGGTTAGCAATTCACCTGCCTGTTTTTTTTTTGCCTGTTTAATTTTGTGCTCAGTGGCCCAATGATGAAGTTGGTTTATAAACTACAAGCCGAAGACTATAAGTTTGACTTTCCAGTCTCCTACCTTCCGGTAAGTACGTGTGCTGTGATGGCAAGAACAGTGCCTGGGGCAGAGTGGGCCCTGCACGGTGGCTGCAACGTGGTGAGCATGCAGGGCCTGGAGGGGCTGTGACACTGGGCAGAGAACACTGCAGGGTCTGTTCAGGGCCAGGAGGCATTGCAAATTAGAAGTTAAACAACTGCTTAGATTGTTTTTTAAAGATAATTCCAAACTCTGCAAATGGACTAAGTGACAGGCCAGGCCTGTGACCTAGCTGCTTTGCTCTTCTGAGTCTCCAGTGTGTCCGGGCAAGTGGAGGGGTGATCTGCTCCGTGGGTATAAGAAGCAAAGCCAGTGGGGCTCATCATGCACCTGGCAGAGCTCAGAGCGAGTGGGCTGCTGCCTTTGCTGGTTGCGAGCTTTTGTGGGGACGATAGGTCTCTCAAACAAGGCTCTTTGCTCTCACGTCACCCAGAGCAAAGGCATAGCAGGTTTTATGCTGTCTCCTCCTCAGGAGCCTCTCAAAGGGCTCTATTGTTGTGAGGGGAGGTGGGTATATGCCTGGTTCCTGCTCAGAGCCTCTGACCCCTCTCTGCAGGGCCCCGTCAAGGCGTCCATCCAGGAGCGAGTCCTCCCTGACAGCCCTCTGTACCACAACAAGGTCCAGTTTCCCCCCAGTGGGGGCCTCAGCCTAAACCTGGCCCTCAGTATCCTTTGTGTCCTGCAGTTGGGGAGGCTGGAGGGTGTGAGCACACAGTGGGGGATGGGGAGGCCCAGAGCACAGTGGGGGTTGGGGCCCCAGTGCACAGTGGGTGGGGTCCAATAACCTTTGTGCAGTCGCTCCTTGATGCTGCTGTCAGATCCCTTTGAGTATTACATATTCTTCTTCGCCTTGAGCCTCATCACTCAGAAGGTACAGGAGGGGCCTCTGGGCAGAATGATTTACCTCAGCCTCCTGGGGGAGGGTGGGTTCTCATTTCTGAAGAGAGTGGAGGGAGTTTGGAGTTTGTCTGGGAGCCAGCTGCTGCCTGTCTCCATTTCTCCTTTCCCTCTAGCTGGCTCTCTGCCTCACTCTTCGGGCTCACTCTTCTTCCGACCTTTGCTAGACCCGTACTCCCGCTCTCGGGCACTCCTCCTTCACTGAGGACCACAGTTCTTTGGGCAGACCTAACCACAGTGCAGGGTGACCTGGCCACCCTGAGGGGTGCTGGCTGGTGTGGGGCTGGGCGGCCAGCAGAGCACAGTGCTGGGCCTTCCCCATTTTCTTCATCCCTTTTTCCCTTTTTCTCTCTCATCTGTTCTGTCAGTGCTTCATATTGTTCCCTACCTGGTACATTTTTGCTGAGTGTTTACAATCTGGTGGGGGAGACACTTGTAGGGGACCGAGAGAAAAGCTGTAAGACAAGGCCCTCCAAAGGGTTGCATCCTGGGCCCACTCAGCAGAACAGGGGTGTCCTGACTGGAAGGTGGAAGGTCTGGTTAGGCCTTGAGTGGAGGGAGCTTCTCCCCTTAGCTCGACCCTGGGTGCTTGTGGCCTGGCCCCAGGACTGCAGTGTGTCGTACACGGGAGCTCTGTGGTAGTATGCAGCAGCCGGGGTGACACCCAGAGCTGCATGCTAATGACATGCTTGCTTTTCCAGCCACTGCCCTTGTCCCTCCATGTCCGGACTTCAGACTGTGCTTACTTCCTCCTGGTGGACAGGTACCTATCGTGGTTCCTGCCCACAGAAGGCAGCGTGCTCCCCCCACTCTTCTCCAGTCCTGGAGGGTCTAGCCCCTCGCCTGCTCCCAGGTAAGGCTGCCTTGGCCCTTCCCACAGAGAGTTACCTAGTCAGACTGGCAGCCTTTGTCCAGCGTGTCCAGCTTTTCTTGTGCCTTAGTTTCCCTAGCATAGCCAAGGGCATGCTGGTGGTCTGTGGCATCACAGAAGCCCTTGGGTCTTCTGGCTGCATTGACAGGGCCTTGGTCTGGCATGGCAGGTGGCCGGTGCTCTGCCCTCAGCAGCACACCCTCCCCGCCCTGGAGGTGGTAAGCAGGGTGGAGAGACCGTGAGGCTGAGTCAGGAGAGTTGATGAAGGCTCTGGGAGTGTTCGTTCTGGAGAGAAAGGACCTGTAGGCCAGGCCTCAGAAGGGTTGTCCCTGAAGGGCGATCCTGGGTGCTGAGCCTCTTTTGGCCCACGCAGGCAGGCCTTAAGTCATGTGCAACAAGCTTTGGCCTGAGGAGGGTGCATGGGGCCTCTCATGCCCTAGCACGGGGGCGCTGACTACTGTCCTCAGAAGGTGCTCTAGCTCCAGCAACAGCTGCCTTTGCTTCTCTGACCTCCTTACTTCGATGGTCCATCTCCTTCCATGGGAGCTGCAGGCAGGCTGTTTCCTGCAGGTGCTGGCCCTGCCCAAATCTGGTGTCTTTGCACCAGGCCAGGCCTCACCAAAGACACTTCTTTCACCCATGTATGTGGACAGTTGCCCACAGGAAGAGGTGGACTGAAAGGGTGAGCATGGCAGGGGTTGCCTGGGCAGGTGGGCGTCTACAGAGGCCACTGTGCTGGTGACACTGCAACCCAGGAGGAGGACATGAAGGTGGGCTGCTGGCACACCCCTCAGGATCTGAGCCTGGTTCTGTCTGATGTAACCTTTTGGAATAATTTCAGACTTACAGAGAAATTGCTGTGAATAATATAAAAAAAATTTTCATAGACCCTACCCCCAGATATTTGGACTGTTGACACTGCCACATTGGTCCTATCCTCTGCGTTTACCTGTGTGTAGTTTTTTCTGAACTATTTGAGTAGGTTACAGACATGATGCCCTGTTACCTCATAATATTTCAGAGTGTATTTCCTAAAAGTGAGTGTGTTCTCTTACACGAGCACAGTACATCTGTTAAAATCAGAAGATTAGTGTTCCTACAGAACTCCCATCTAATGCTCAGACCCCATTGAATTCACAAGTTGTCCCAGATAATGTCTGTCTTTGTCTGGAATCCAGTCCAGGGTCACTCTGTGCCTTCTGTGACTGTGTCTCATCTTTTCTGACCTTGGCACCTACGAAGAGTGCAGATCTTCAAAGAGGCCAGATTGCTGCAGAATGCCTGTTGACGGGGCTTTACCAGTGTTTCCTCCTGAGCAGATCCAGGTCGTGCTTTGTTTCCTGGAGCACTGCAGCAATGACATGGGCTCTTCTTGGGGCGTGTTGTCAGGAGGCCTGTGAGTGCCATTTGTCCTATTGTCGGCAACATTAGGTTTGATCACAGGGTTAAGAGTATCGTGGCCAGGTTTTTCTACTGTAAAGTTAAATAAGTACTTTATGCCTAAATTAATAACGAGGGTTTTGTGGGAAGATACAGCGAGACTATGTGACTATCAAGTGGTTGAGTGCACATCTACTGACTGAAAGGTTGGCAGTTCAGAGCCACCTACGATAGGCTTGATGATCTGCTTCCGAAAGTTCACAGCCATAAAAACCTTATGGAGCACAGTTCTACTCTGATACACATGGGGTTATCAGGAGTTGGAGTTGACCCAGCAGACCACTTTTGTCTGTTGGTTTGTCTAGTGTGGTGGCTTGTGTGTTTGCTGTGATGCTGGAAGCTGTACCACTAGTATTTCAAATACCAGCAGGGTCACCCATGGTGGATAGGTTTCAGCAGAGCGTCCAGACTAAGACAGACTAGGAAGAAAGGCCTGACAATCTATTTCTAACAATTAGCCAAGGAAAACCTTGTGACAGAACATTGTTCGTTATATTCTAGAAGATGAGCTCCCTGGGTTGGAAGGCACTAAAAATACGCAGTGACCACAAAAATGGACTCAAGCATACCAGCAATCATGAGGGTGGCGCAAGACTGGGCAACGTTGGGTTCTGCTGTTCATGAGGTTGCCATGAGTCAGAGCAGACTCAATGGCAACTAACAAATCTTAGCATTGTTGATGATCTTTGGCCAACTCAGTTATTGCTCAGATGGTGTCATGGATTGAATTGTGTCTCCCCAAAATATGTGTCAACTTGGCTAGGCCATGATTCCAAGTATTGTGTGGTTTTGTGATCTGATTTGATTATTTTGTGATCTGATGTGATTATTCTATGTGTTGTAAATCCTAATCTCTATGATGTAAATGAGGCAGGATTAGAGGCAGTTATGTTAATGAGGCAGGACACAATCTGTAGGATTAGGTTGTATCTTGAGTTAGTCTGTTTTGAGATATAAAAGAGTATTGAGCAGAGGGGAGAGGGACCTCATACCACCAAGAAAGAAGCGCCAGGAGCGGGGCATGTTCTTTGGACCTGGGGTCCCTGCGCTGCGAAGCTCCTAGACCAGGGGAAGATTGATGACAGGGATCTTCCCCCAGAACTGACAGAGAAAGCATTCCCCGGGAGCTGGAGCCCTGAATTCAGACTTCTAGCCTCCTGGACTATGAAAGAATAAATTTCTGTTTATTAAAGCCATCCACTTATATACTTCTGTTACAGCAGTATTAGATAACTAAGACGGATGGTTACCAAAGAGTGAACTTCTGATTTCCCCACTCCGTGTTTACTAGTTCGCACCCTACTGTAAGGATGACTTTTCTTTTCTTCCATTATGTGTTCACTGTGTCATTGTGAACATCATGTGATTCAGCAGGTTGTGATCTGTCACTGTTTATTTTGATGTCCAGATGGACCCTGGCTTGGCTGTTGGGAGCCCCTAATGTGGGCTTGTTTTATTGTCTCCTCAGGACACCAGCCATGCCCTTTGCCTCCTATGGCCTCCATCACACGAGCCTCCTGAAGCGCCACATCTCTCACCAGACATCTGTGAATGCAGACCCTGCCTCCCACGAGATCTGGCGGTCAGAGACCCTGCTCCAGGTGAGCACCGGGGAGGCTGTGCCTGCTTCCACCTTGAGACAGACTGTTCGACCACCTTTCAGCAGGGGGATGGGGGACAGTGTCCTACGGACAGCCCGCAGCCTGGGGTGGCTCTGAATTGTCAGTTTCCTGCTGTGAAGTTTAGAAAAACTTGAAACGAAACTCACCTACTTTTCTTACCTATATGTTGTTGACAGTGTTTTCTTTTTCAACTTTATTCCCTGTCCACGGGACTTTATGTTTTTGGTTTTTTTTCCCTTCTCGTGATGATGTTATCATTGCATAGTCTTTCAGTTTCTGATGGGTCTGTGTTGATGCTCTCCCCGCCCACCTGCTCAGGCCCTTCCACACATCACTGGAGCTGTTTGCCTGTGATCACCTCAGGGAGAGGTTAGACCTGCCCAGTGATGTCTCCTAGAGACCTTTCCATGACGCTGAGCTGAGGGGCTTGCGAAGCCTCCCCTTGGGCCAGCAGCTCAGCATTCCCGTGTGGTCTGCCTGTGAGGGCTCCAGCCTTGGGTGATGACTGCCTGGGATGTGGATGGGGGGGATTTTATCTCCCACCTCGTGTGTAACTCGTGTGTGGAGCCCTACGTTTTGACAGGTGACCATGTTATTTTCGCAGCAGCCCCAGGACATAGAAACAGTGGCGTCATGTCCCTGTTTGCAGAGAGGGGGACCATAGGGGTGGCTCTGACCACACACAGCTGATGTGGGCTGTCGGCTCTGCTGGCCTGTGACGAGGACAGGTGGCCAGGACACAGCTTACAGAGGTGAAAGAGATGCCAATGTCTTTTTTCAGGTGTTTGTTGAGATGTGGCTCCATCATTACTCACTGGAGATGTACCAGAAGATGCAGTCCCCTCACACCAAGGTAGGTCTGCTCGGCCCTAGACACGCCTTACCAGCCTGCTCCTTCTGTCCCTGAGCCGAGTTAGGTCTGGAGGGCTGAATGGTGGGCATGTGAGACCCAACATCTCTCCTCACGCTGATGCCCAGTGAAAGATGGATTTTGTTCTCTGATGCTGGGGTGGGTCTGTGTCCCAAGGGCTGGACAGCTGAGGCCAGGAGGTCTGTCCTCTCCAGGGCTAGCACCAGGTATCTTCTAGAGCCCAGCCTTAGTGGTGGGAACAGATGGGGGGTGGTACTCTTGCTCTGAGAGCATGGGCTAGCTCCTCTGGGAGGCTTGTCCATGCCTGCCTCCTCTCCCATCAGCAGTGCCTCCATGCTTGCCCAGTGAGATAGTAGCCCAGCCCAGGCAGACCCCCACTCACCCAGGTGACAAGCTCGAGCCTCTTCTGCCTGCCTACACTGCCCTCTTGCCTTCTCTAGAGCACCAGCAAGCAACTGGGTGTTCGGGGCCGTGCCCTCCTGCATGCCACCTGCCACCTCCTCCTTCCCTCCTCCTCCTCGCCTGTTCCCCTTTTCCTCCCCAGGCAGCTCAGTCATTTGCTGAGGTGTGGAACTGGCAGAGGGCCTGGAGTTCAGGGCAGGCTCAGTTCCAGCATCCTGTCAGGTTACTGGTTCCGTCATTCAGGGGTCCAGGGTGACGCTTAAGAATCACACTCCCTGAAGCAGCTTAGATTCTGCCTGTCCACACCCCTGCTGAAGACAGCGTTGGCCAAGACTCTGATGCTCACGGGTTCTGTACATCAACTTGGATGTTGTCACTGCTGGACAGAATTCCTAAGGGCTTCCTTAAGAATTAAGAATTGATGAGGAATAGAGTTAAAATGAAAATGGTGTCTGTTAAGCTTACTCTGTGGTTCTGGGGGAACCCACTGCCCTGTTCCTGCCGCAAAGCCTCTGGAACCAGTTCCCACACAGTGCTGTGCTGGGCAGGGGTGGGTGTACAGGGGACCCTAAATCTCTGTTCTTGGCCCTACGTGGCAGGAGGTGGGTGGGTCTAACAGCTGAGGACTCTGCCTGGGCCTCTCAAGTTGCAGGGCACCTGTGATGCCCTTCCTGTTTTTAAAGCAGACATGATGCATGCTCCTGACCGGCACATGGCAGTCCTGGCTGACCATGGCGGTCCTCTGAGCCCTGGCTCCCCCTGGGATCCTGAGTGCTCTTTCCACTGTGCATATGGCTGGGTCTGGTGGGCTGTGTGCTGCGTTAGCTTCCATCTGCTTGTTCTGTCTTTGGAGCAAGGAGAAGCAACCCCACTCAGTGTCGCCCCGTAGCATCAGCTTTGCCTGCTGGGATGATGCCTTCTGAGCTGTTGTCACCTATGAGAGGTTTGAGTCCTCGGAGCACTGGGAGGGTCAGGGAGGCTCTCCCTGTTGGAGATGCTGCCCTTCTCCCCACACTGCTTACTCTGGCCAGATCGTGGGTGGGCTGCTCAGGTGATGGCATTGGGGGAAGACTGGGAAGTCCTCCCTAGGTTGCCAGAGAGGCTCCTCCTTTTGCCTCCTCCTGTTGGGGCAGAGAAAAAATCCTGAGAAACTGGAGAAGCCAGATGCACAGGTTAGCCTCACCTGAGGCCCCACAGACTGACTCAGGCCCTGCGCCACACCAACCCCATGGTTCCTGGAGTCACTTCTCTCTTTCTGACCCTGTGAGTATAGGAGTATAGCTCTAGGAGACCCCACAGGGGGTCTGAGCATCACTTAGTCCCCCGAGTCCTGGGCCTCTATTCCACCTCTGCTTGCTGAGCACCACCTCTGGAGGGTTCCTGCAGTCAGTGTGCACCAGCATGGGCAGGCCGGGAAACTGTCTGCTCCAATTCCTCACTGCGCTCTGGGGCTGGCTGTGCATGGCTGTGCTGCCTCGCGGTGCTCCTTCCGACCTTGCCTGGCGTGTGTCTGGCTCCTTGTTGTCTGGCTTGAGGGTTCTGCCTCTCCTCTGTGAGACGGGGTGGGGCATGTTGCTTGGATGCGGGCATGGCCTTGCAGGGCGGGACGTCTCGTGGGCGGGCTGTGGGCTGTGCCTAGCTGAAGGGGTGGCTTCTGCAGGCCTCAGAGTGGCAGAACAGGGCCTGCTCCCCATCATGGCTGTTGCCGCATGTCCAGGGCTGTCCCAGCTGCAGGGTTCCACCTGCCAGGTCCATGTTTTCTGGGCTCCCGCCTTGGACAAGAAAAGGCCATGTGTATTGGAGAGTGGGGGATTCCTGGTGAGTAGGAGAGGCTGGTGTTCCCAGAACGAGAACCAATGAGTTATTTGCACCATCTCTGGGTAGAATTTCACCTGTAACGCTCTACCCTGTGGGGCTTGGCGGTGCTGTGCTCATTGTCTTTCATGCGCCCACTGGGCTGAGCCTGTGCCCATCTGAGTCACCTTCAGGAACCAGCCCCATCCCCTTGGTTCCCAGAGAAAGGGAGAATACGGTGATTGGGTTTTAGATAGATAGGAACTTATCATGGCATGTGCTAGTTTGATAAATTTCTCCTTAAGACAACCCAGGGAGAGCCACCAAACATATTTTTGTTCCGTGGGTGGAGAAGCCTCCATCTGGAGCTGACCCCTCAAAATTTCTCTTCTGAACCTGGGCCCCCAGGGCCATTGTGCTGGCAGTGCGCCCAGTGAAGGTGCCTCAGCTCCTGGCGGGCTGCAACGTGGGCATGTTCACACAGTGGAGTCCCGCAGGGTGAGGCCCCTTCCAGAAGGAAAGAGAGTCATCTCACCTCTTGAAGCTGGAGAGGCTGCTAGGGGCCTTCAAGTGATGCTGAGGGTCTTTGGCCTGGCAGGGCCTGGCTCTCACATGGGGGCCCCTCTTCCACTTTGCTGAGTCAGGAGGGGTCTCAGTTTGAGCCACTGGGAGAGTGATGTTTCCCTAGCTGAGATGGATGGGGCTGTGGTTGTGTGGATTATCACTGACAGTGATTTAATTTTTTTTTTCTCTACTCCTGGGCTTACTCTCACTTTTGTCTCTCTCTCCCACCTTCGCCTTCCCTCCCTCCCTTTCTGGTCCTTACTCTCCCTCCCCGCCCCTCCCTGCCTTCTGCTCTCCTGTTGCTTCTCTTGGCTTTTCTGCTCTGTTGTCTCAGCTAGAGGTTCTGCACTACCGACTCAGTGTCTCCAGCGCCCTCCACAGTCCTGCCCAACCCGGCTTCCAGGCCCTCCACACCTACCAAGTACTGGCCGTTTTGTTTGTTCTGTTTACTCCTGCCCCATGGTGCCGTCCGCAGAGTGCCTAGTCAGTGCAGCAATAGAGGCCAGGGAGCGGGTCTTGGACGATCCAGGACTAGCTCCACACAGAGTGAGGCCCAGTGGGTGAGGGTGGGTCAGCCTTCAGCCTGGCCCTGTGGGAGGGAGCGCCGCATGTGGTCCTACAGGCGGTAGTGCACAGACCTAGACTCTGCTGCTGGCCACTGGGCAAGGGCATGGGCCAGTGCAGCCTTTACAGTGTTCTGCCTCACTTTCCTGGTGCAGGGCCTCTGCTCGGAGCTCCTGGGCTTCTGGCTGGTGCAGGTCTTTCTCCGCTTGGAAGTGTCACCCAGCTTGGCCTTTGCCTTGTATATGAAGCTAAGGGACTGGGGAGAGCATGGGGCCTGGCCCCACCTCCTGAAGCCACCAGTCCCAGCACCAGCTGGCCAGGCCTCCACCAGTCTTAGCGAGCCACTCGTGGGCCCTCAGTGGTACACAAGGGCAGGTTGTGGCCTGGGGAGGGGGGTGCAGGCTGCTCGGGCAGAAATGGCAAATATGGGGAGGGATTTAGGGCCAGGAGTGGTGGAGCCTTGTGGTTGGCTTATTTGTGGGATGGGTGCCCAGGAACTGTGGGTCTGGGGCCCTGCTGTGCCTGGGTGGCCGGCCAGCTCACTCCCTGTGAAATTGTACACCAGTTGAATGTGAATTTTAGTACCAGACGAGAAAACATGCCTTGACAGTCGAGTGTTGGGATAGAATTGGCGAAGATGGTCCACAGTGGGGGTTCTCGCACATCTGAGCAGCCATATTGCGGGGAGAGGGGGTCCTGGGGCTGGTGGGGTGGCCAGGGAGGGTGTGGTGTGGAGAGTGGTGCAGTGGGGGCCATTTCTGGCCCCTGTCGGGGGTTATGTCAGCTAAGGGTTCCTGGGCTTATCCTCCTCCAAGTGCAGGAGAGGAGCCCTGACTTGAGGGAAGAGACCCTGGGAGGGCAGCCCGGAAGGGCGGTGCTGAGCCCTGGAGGTGGGGCCTAGTGAGGTGTGTGAGGCCAAGGCAGTTTCTGCCAGAGACTCCCAAGGTGATTGGGCTTAGGAGTTTGAGGACAGGATGTTTGACTTGACACATGAAGCGGGAAAAGTGCCAGAGGGAATCCCAGTGCACTGGCAGAGGGCAGGCAGCAGTCTCCAGACCCCCGGGAAGTGGGGAGAGGTGTCAGGAGTGGAAGGTCAGCTGGTGCCCCGAGATAGGGAGGGGCAGCTCCCTAGCCCCCTGGGAAATGAAACTCAAAAAGCGCACCTTTCATCGGGTGGAATGGGCTGTCATTGATGTTCTACAGAATTAGTCTTTATCGTTGTTATTGAAATATTTCATATTGCTCTTTAAAAATAGGGATAAGTGACTTTCCACCACAGTCCTACTCCTAGCGTGTGTCCTCTGGCTCTGCAGAAGCATTTTCATGGTGGGAGACAGTAGAGGTGTGGGTATAGCACCCAGTGGTTCTTGGGGCGCAGGCTGTCCAACCTCAGCCTTGCTTGTGGTTGGATGAGGCAGGCCGGGGTTCCCCTTCAGGTGTGCTGAGGCTCAGAGGGGCAGTGGGCAGGTGAGGTGGGAGGAGCCAGGGGCTGACATTGAGGGAGTCCTGCCGCCCCCACCCCTTTCTCCCTGCATGACGGTCGCCTGAAGGCTCCTGCCTACTTTAAGCTGCTGAGCAGAGCTGGACAAACCCCACAGTGGCAAGCAGCTCTCTGTCTCAGAGATCTTGCATTTACTTTGTAGTGACTCGGAAGTTGCGGGTACCCTTGTCTTGGGGGTTTTAGCTGACCACAGGTGACGAGGGAGGAAGTGCTGCCCCGTGTGCCTCTTACAGCCTGGAGCCCCTCCCCCTTGTCCAGAAGAGGAGCTCGTGGAATGGGTCAGGCTTGTAGCAAGGAGGAACAGTGACGTTTAACCAGGAACGGAGAAGCCATGGGCCTAGTGAGCTGTCTTCAGGACCTAGAAGCAGGCTGCAGACCTTGAATCCAGAGTGCAGGCGGGATTCTAGCTTTCCTGCCCTTGTGGTCCTCATCCTCCAGCTGGTCAAGAAGTGGGGACCCCTGAGGACATGCAGCCAGGTGGCAGTGACCGGTGTCACCCACAGGTGGTACACAGCTGTGCATTGTGAAAGTGGGAAACATTCTCTGGACTGGGTTGTTTTATCAAGCCCTCCGTTAGGGCTGTCTGTGCAGGCACTGGGCTATCATGTCACCATTGGGCCAGTCTCAGTTCAGACCAAGCAGTGCGGTGTACGGGTGCGGGTGCGGGTGCTAGGCCCGGGGTGGCCTGGGCGGTGGGCCCATACCCTTGGCATGGGCGACACAGCCTTGAGGGTGGGTATGGTCGCATGTGGGCCACACACAGGGATGCAGGAGCTCCCCAGACTGTCCCACGCCAACATATCTGTCCTCGATTCCAGGAGTCATTCACACCCACTGAGGAGCACGTGCTGGTGGTACGGCTGCTGCTGAAACACCTGCACGCCTTCTCCAACAGCCTGAAGCCAGAGCAGGTCTCGCCCTCAGCCCACTCCCACGCCACCAGCCCCCTGGAGGAGTTCAAACGGTGGGTATGGGCTTTGGGGGCGTGGGGTGTGGGCTCAGTCTCTCCTTGTCCATCACCTTGTCACCCACAGTGGGGTGGGGCAGGGGTGACACTTTTCCTGCTCAGGGAGGGTTCCTGCGGGGTGGCACAGGTGGGACATGGCTCTTGAGTCTTCTGATCTGTCTTCTCATCCCCACCTGGCCCCAGAGTCTCAGCTACAGAGGTGGGGCTATCAGCCTCTCCCCACCAGGCCTACGCTGTGCTCTTTAGTGCAAAGAGCCAAGCTGGCCATTGGCATTGGGGAGTCTTTCTTCCTACCCAAGCAAGGCAGGAGCGGATGTCAGCATTGGCGGGTTTCTGAGGAGCTTCTGGGATAGTAGACAGGCTGCGTGCACTCTGCTCACTCTGCGTTTTTCCAGGCTGGCTCAGCACCTGCTTTGTGGCCTGGAACATTCCCTAACCTCTTTGAATCACCTGCTTTGTGGCTTGGAACATTCCCTAATCTCTTTGAACCTCAAGTTCTCCCTCTGGAACATTCCCTAACCTCTTTGAATCACCTGCTTTGTGGCCTGGAACATTCCCTAATCTCTTTGAACCTCAAGTTCTCTCTCTGAAGGGGGCTAAGAGGACTCCTGAGGTCACGTGTGCCCAGCCCCAACCTGGCAGGTGGGCCCTCGGCACACGGGCCCTGGGCTCGTGTCCGAGCAGGTCTTCCCTCTGCTGGGCGAGCTGGCAGCAGGTTGACCCACCCTCCCCCACAGGGCTGCCATCCCGCGCTTCGTCCAGCAGAAGCTCTACCTCTTTTTGCAGCACTGTTTTGGTCATTGGCCCCTGGACGCGTCATTCAGAGCCGTGAGTGTTGTCCCCATGGTGCCTGTGCTCTCTGTGTCCCCGGTGGGGTGTGGGGCTCGGGGTCATGGGGCAGGATACGAGAGGGATGTGTCTGCCATCACAGAGGTCTGGAGGGGGACCTGGGTGGGTCTCACTATTCTGCCCACCTGAGTTTCCAAAGGCAGCCTTCCGGTACTGAAAACCTGTGCCCTGACTCTGAGCTCAGTCGTTTGAGCTGGGCGGCCACAGCCTCCCAAGCTTAACTCCCTTGAGCTGCACTCACCTCCTGGGGCTGGACCAGATGGTGAGCCTTACTGCTGAAGGCTGGTGTGAGGTTAAATCAGACCTCATGGGGACTGCTGAGCTCTTTCGAGCCCTGTTAGGGGATGCTTGTCTGCACCTGCAGTGAGGTTGTACCCGTTTCAGCAGAGCCAAAGCCCCACAGCAAGGGGGTAGGCCTTCTCCCCTCTGCCCATCCCAGTGCCTAGCCACCACCCACAGGGGACTCATGTCTCTCGCCAGGTCCTGGAGATGTGGCTGAGTTACCTGCAGCCATGGAGGTATGCACCTGAGAAGCAGGCCCAGAGCAGTGACTCCCAGCCCCGCTGCATATCGGAGAGATGGTGAGCCGGAATCCTCTCCAGCCCAGTGACTGTGCGGCTTCCTCGCAGTGGGCACTGCATCAATGGGCGGGGGGGAGCTGGGGGCCCAGGCTGCCTCAGTGGGGCTCTTCTCTGTGGCCCTGTGGGGTGAGCACAGGCTACCCGCAACTTGACCATTATTGTGGTGAAATACACGTGACAAAGCATTTGTCATTTCAGCGATTTTACGTGTAAAATTCATTGACATTAATAACATTCACCATGCTGTGCAAGCATCACCACTGTCTATTTCCAATTTTTTTCATCATCCTTAACAGAAATTCAGTGTCCCTTAAACAATGCTTCCCCATTTCCCCTCTCCCAGCCTCTGGTAACCACTAATTAGCTTTGGTCTCTTAGATTTCTTGCCTGTTCTAGAGATTTCATCTAAGTGAGATCACACAGTATTTGTCCATTTGTGTCTGATTTATTTTGCTCAGCGTGATGTTTTCTGGTACATCCACGCTGTAGCATGTACAGGACTTCGTTTCAAGGGACCTCGTTCTGGTTGGGGATTCTGTGGTCTCATCCTTCTTGCCTGCCCACCCATGGGCCCTCTCAACTGTCATTCCCAAGACCTTTATCTGAAAACCTAGGGACGGGAAGGATTAGGGGGCAAGAGCCAGTGCGGCCCCTGCCTCCAATGGGAGGGTGGGCCCAGGTATTGCACAGGCTGGCCCTGACCCATGCACTGGTCCCCAGGGCGCCCTTTGTTCAGGAGAACCTGCTGATGTACACCAAGCTGTTTGTGGGCTTCCTGAACCGCGCACTCCGCACAGACCTGGTTAGCCCCAAGAATGCTCTCATGGTGTTCCGAGTGGCCAAAGTCTTTGCTCAGCCCAACCTGATGGAGATGATCCAGAAAGGTGAGTGAGCCCTTAGCCCCAGGCCAGCCAGTTCCCAGTCCTGGTGGCATCTGGGCCAGGCCTGTAGGTGGCAAGATGCGGCACCTGAAGAGAGACCCAGGCTTGTATGGGCCCCGGAGAAGCCTGGTTTGGAGACCCCTGGTGCATGTTGGCATGGTGAGGATGTGTGCCGTCCCCTAATCCTCCCCTTCCTTGGGTTTTCAGATGAAGGTCTTAGGAATGACAGTTGAGGGGGCCTTTAGGTGGGCATGCTTGGCTGGTGCTCTGGATGTGCCAGAGGGAGGGAGGGCGCCACAGCACCAAGAGCTGTCTCCTCTGGAACTGCCTATCCTGTGACTTGTAGTGGTGTGTTTTGAGGCCATCTTCTTGGTCCGTCTCATACTTTTTATCCATTTCTCTTGGTGAGAGTTTGTCTTCCTCTTGAAACTGAAAAGGATGAGTGTCGGGCTGGGCCCTCAGGTCCTGCCATCCCTCTACTTACAGCCAACCCACATGGTAGCCACCTACCTAGCATACAGCGCTGCTGGTGCAGGACCTACTGCTCCCTTCAGAGGGCGCATGGTGCTCACTGCCTCAACCTCAGCAAGCCCTCAGGACTACTGCCAGTGGCCGCTCGGTTTCTTGTGTCCTCTTGAACTTCAAGTGGACTCCTTTCTGCCCCCAGGAGAGCAACTGTTCCTGGAGCCCGAGCTCGTCCTCCCCCACCGTCAGCACCGCATCTTCATGACACCCACGTTCACCGGGAGCTTCCTGTCATCCTGGCCACCTGCCGTCACCGACACCGCTTTTAAGGTGAAGAGCCACGTCTACAGCCTGGAGGGCCAGGACTGCAAGTACACCCCAATGTTCGGGCCCGAGGTCCGCAGCCTGGTGAGTGAGGCTCTGGGAACTCGCTGAGCTGGGACCTGAGCCCAGGGAGGACCGCAGTGCACAGGAGTGGGAGACACAGGAAAGGGAGGGAGGAAGGTTGGGTAGACTTGACTACGTCCCCTCCCTTTCTTTTTCAGTGAGTCTAATTTTTCTCTCATAATCAAGGCAGTGTGTGTTGGAAATCTTTCCAATTTAGAGGCCTTTAAAAATCCTTCACATGGAAGCTGAGCCATCCTGATCCCTGGTCTGGGTGCACACAACCCGTCCAGGCTTCCTTCAGGCCACCCCTGCCTGGGTGAATCTTGCCCATCTCCCCTGCTCCACCCTGGGCCACTGTGGCTTCTCCCAAACTATTGACGTGCACGTTCCCCCGGCAGGTCCTGCGCCTGGCTCAGCTCATCACCCAGGCCAAGCAGACAGCCAAGTCCATCTCTGACCAGTCCGCCGAGAGCACAGCTGGCCGCTCCTTCCTGTCGTGGCTGGGCTTTTGGCCTGTGGACACCAACAGCTCCTACCCGACCAATGACCTTGATGAAGTGGGACAGGACAGTGTTCGCAAGACCGACGAGTACCTGGAGAAGGCCCTGGAGTACCTTTGCCAGATATTCCGAGTACATGCTGCAGGGCTCATTATCCATGGCCCACAAGAATGCCACCAGTGCCTGCTGTGGCCAGCACTGTCCCCCTTCCCCGTGGCCAACACTGTCCTCCCCTCTTCCCTATGGCCAGCACTGTTCCCTCGGCTACCCCATGATTGGTCATGTACAGGTCTCAGGCCCCTCATAGATGGACCCAGTGTAGTTTCTGTCTTGGGGGCCCCTGGACTTGTCCCAGGGGAATGTCATGTCCAAGTCCCCTCTGTGCCGTGCTCGTGGGCCTGGTGGGGTGATGACTCATCTCATCTCTTCATCCGTGTTATCTCCTGACAGCTCAGTGAAGCCCAGCTGGCCCAGCTCACACTTGCCTTGGGGACAACGCAGGACGAGAATGGGAAGAAGCAGGTCCCAGATTGCATTGTGGGAGAGAACGGGCTGGTGCTCACCCCTCTGGGCCGCTATCAGGTTAGAGACTAGGGTGCAGAGGAGGCAGCCTAGAGAGGGTCCGTGGCTCTGTTGCCCCTCACCCCAGGGAGGGAGGCCTGTTTTTCTGGGTTGTCTACCAAGAGGTGCTTTCTGAAATGCCCTTGTGGCCCAGTTTCACCTGGTGCTCATCTCTCCTGTGGCCTCTAGATCATCAATGGCCTGCGGAGGTTTGAGATCGAGTACCAGGGTGACTCAGAGCTGCAGCCCATTCGGAGCTATGAGATCGCTGGCCTGGTCCGTATGCTCTTCCGGCTGTCCTCCGCCATCAACTGCAGAGTGAGTGGGGCGGGTGGCATCTCACATCGAGTGGAGTATGTGGCCCTCTGAAGGCTGAGGCTGCGAGAGGGTTTGGCTCTCCAGTCCCAGGAGGGGCCCTGCTGCCTGGATGCCTGTGGGATGGCTCTGGCCAGCTGCCCTCCTTACCCCATATGTGCCTTTGTTTGTGCTCAGTTTGCAGGCCAGATGGCAGCCCTGTGTTCCCGGGCTGACTTTCTGGGTAGCTTCTGCCGCTACCACCTCACTGAGCCTGCGCTGGCCAACAGGCATCTGCTGAGCCCCGTGAGACAGGCGCACGCTGCCAGCCGGGCCCAGGTCCCCAGGATCAGCCTGCGCTTCCTGGGCAGCTACCGGACGCTGTTCTTGCTCCTGCTGGCTTTCTTTGTGGCCTCTCTGTTCTGCATCGGGCCCCTGCCCTGCACCCTGATCCTCATCCTGGGCTACCTGTTCTATGCCACAGCCATGGCACTGCTCACTGAGCAGGGGAAGCCACACCAGGCCTGATGGCCAACTCACTTCCAGCAGAAAGAAACCTTCAGAGGCCCCTGGGGGAGGTGAAGGAGGGGTGAAGAGGCAGCCCCATGCAGTCTTCCTTCTGCCACTTGCAAGCCTGGGCACAGTCATCTTCACACTTGGGGGAATGTTTCCGACATCAGCGGAAGTATCTGGAAGAGGCCAAGAGATGAGAAAGGAGACCGGCCCAAGACATTCCACCACCAGGTCACGTCCCGCGCACTGCTGGAGGAAGAGCTTGCTGCCGGGACTGACCGCTGACACCTCTCTCAAGGCCTTTTAGTCATTGTGGGACTTAGCTCCACAAGCCCAGGAGCTGTGTACTGCCAGTGGCTCCTGGGCTCCTGCCTTTCCCCAGAGGCCTGGTCCAGCCCCAGCCTGGCCCCTCTGTTGTCCTTAATGTGATCAGATGTTCAGTGTGACACCAGGACAAGAGTTTAGCCTCTGACTCCAGAGAAGAATCAAAGTTTCCAAAACAGATTCCTGAAGAAATCACATTGTGGCTCTCCTCTGACTCCTAATTGCAGAGCTACTGGTAAAATGAGGGTCACTTTCCCAAGCTGGGCCACAGAATTCCATTTCTAAAGAGATGAAGGTCCTCCACGAGCACAGGTGCTTCCTAGGGAACTTTAGCCTCGGGCTTCTTGGCCCCCAGGTCATCACACCTACCACTTCAAGGTGACCCAGCATCACTGCCTCTGCTGCCATGTCATGGGTGGCACCCTCGTCCTCAGTAGGCATTGTCAACACATTCAAATTGATGGAGTCTGGTCTTACCAGTGAATACTCTACAACCAAAGATGGTTGAAAGCATTGTTTGTATCATCAGTAAAATCAAGTGCTTAAAGACGCAACCTTTTAATAAAATGTGAATACTCAAATATGACAACTATATGTTCACTCTCAAAAACAGTCCCCAAGGGGTCTCATGCACCTTCAGTTGTCCCACAGAACAGCTCTGCTAACAGCAGCTCCACTTGACCTTAAACCAGGCCTTTAGTTTTGGTGGTAGGTTGTGTTTTTTTTTTTTTTTAAATCCCCTAAATTTTCCAAAATGTAAATGGTAGGCTTCATATTTTGATGTAAACTCAGCATAATGGCATTTTGGTGCCTGGGACCAAAAACAAATCCAACTTACACCTGACCATGAATCTTGCTCCAGGACTGTTCTGGTTTCAGGGCTCAGTCTCCAGAAGTTCACGCAGGGTGCCCTGAGAACTCAGGAAGTCTGCAGAAATGGCCACTGGATGCCCATCATCCTTTCGTCCTGTTAACAAGTCTGGTCATCTGGTCATCGTTAGCGCTCCTTGCCCAGGGCCTTGGGAGTTTCCTTTACGGCAACAACCAAATGTGTACAGATTGTAATTCTGAAATGCCTGCAGTGGAAAAGGGAAGGGGTGTCCATTCGGAGCTGTGGGCTCCAGGCCCGGGGTGGGCCTGCAGCATGGTTCCTTCTGCTCTAAGCTATGTGGACTTGACCTGCTTCACAGCAGATCAGAGCGTGCCTTAGTAGGAAAGGCCGACAGTCCTGAAACATGAGTTCATCCTCCCTGTGGCTCTTCGTGTCCCAGATTCGGGAGCTCAGTGGGTCGTGTGTACTCACCAGCCCCATGTGGGCGCATTACCAGGAACACTGTAACAGCTCACACCTGAGCATTCACTGCACGCTAGCATGGGTCTATCAAAAATCTGCAGCCTGGGCTTGGCCAGCTGGACAGGCAGCAAAGGCACACGCCTCTGACCACACCCAGGCTGCCCGCTGAGATCTGCAGCCCAAGAGAGAGAGATGGATCTCATTGCGTTCTTGATGGTTGGCCTCAAGCAAAGTGGGCACTGGCTGACCCAACCAGCCTGCCGTCACATCCCTCAAGCCAAAAGGTGGGGTGGCCTTCCCTCAAACAGTTGTCAATTGTTAAATGTCCCCTTGGGAGATCAGTTGCTTTTTGTCACGATGGAAATGGGATATTAGATTTTCTGCAAGTTCAACATGAACAAATTAACTGGTTTTTGTTACCAGTCTCATTCAGTCAAGAGAAAGGGTGTGAGGGTACACTGCAAGACGATGTTCTGAGGTTAGATAATGACACTGCCCCCAACACCACATGCTTCGTGGCTTCCACCAACAAATGTATATACCTCCTGCCCTCACTTCTGTGACCCTGCAATCATCCTCTACCCATCACCCTCTCACCATCATCTCTCTTGCTTTTCTTCACTTGAAAACATGCTCAGAACTCAATAACCTAAAAAGCAAAAGCAAAATGCTACATTTCATCCACTTGTCTATTAACTGTGAGTCAGCCACCTGCTGGGTGCCACACTCAGCTGTGCTGGGAACACCATGGGGAACAGGCAGGACCTACCCACTGCTCCCAGGACCTTGCAGTGCAGAGCAAGCAGAATTCAAAAGTCCAGGAATAAGCAACCTACAATGTGACACCACAAACGGTAGTCAAGTACAGGTGGTTAGGCCTGAATGCCACTGTGTTCGAGAACAGCTGGGAGGGAACAGCAGTTGTAGGCACTCGGTGGCTTGGGCCTGGGGAGTGAGGGACTGCAGCAGGAGCAGGGGGGCAGCCAGGTGAGGTAAGGGTGACGGGACCTGTTTCAAATGAGCCAGGTTTATGTTTTGTAAAGATCTGTCACTACAGATTTGAGAAAGAACTAGCAGGGGTGGGGGAGTGGAGTGGAGGCAGGTGGGAAACCCTGCGTGAAAAGAGTGGGGCCAGGAAGGGAGGAGTGGAGGCTGAGAGGGGATAGGCCCAGAATGCTTGGGAGGTAGACCCAACCAGCCAGGCTGGACAAAGCCTAGAAACAGGCTCCAGGAGCTGTCCTGATTTGTTTCTGCCCTGACTCCCCCGACTGCCCCTGACTGATTACCCAATATGGCTGCCAGCAGGGACCCTGTGTTCCATTCCTCCAGGAGAGCCGTCCACTTTGAGGTCTACACCCTGGCATTATCAGGCTCTGCATAGTACATAACCTGTGGGGCCCTGAGTGGGGTGGCCTAGGCAGCTGAAATGACATTTTACATCTCATTTCCACTGACTGCCAGGGACTCTGACACAGCATAAGGTGTCTGGCCTGCAGACCTTCATGCTGTCTGCTCAGAACACACATTTGTGGCCCTTGGTGGGACATTTGCCTCCTCACCCTTTAAGACCGTTTTCTCCCTGGCGACCTGGGTAGGTACCCTTTCTGACAGGTAAAGTTTCCTAGTTAGGATTTGTCCCCCTGCTGCCCTCCTGTGTCCCATCTCCTCTTTCTCTCCTTTGCACTCTCTTTGCCCCACCAGGAGTTGCTGAACACACTGGGTGCACAGGGACCTGGGCTGAACAAATTCCTGAGTTCACCATTCTCAGTACAACTCAGGTGATTAACAGTCTTGTCCATCTTGAGAAATTTAAGGTATTAATTATCCCATTAAGTTACTTTTTTAAAAACCAGGATTTTTTTACTCTTTAAACTTTTCAGACATTGACAGCTTTTGAGGAGTTCCCTTCTGAATGCCAAAAAGAAAAAAACTGCAGAAACACAGGCCATGGAAACATTTAGATATCTGTGATAGTTGTGTGTCAACTTGGCTGGGACATGATTCTCAGTGGGTCGGTAGTTATGATGTAGTTTGGTAGCTAAATGATGATTTAATCACTTTCATAATGAGATCTGATATAGTCACCTCCATAATGAGATCTGTTAGGAGCAGTCAGTTGAAAGGGAGTTTCCTTGGGGGTGCAGCCTACATCCAGCATAGATGGACTTTCTGGCAAAGCTTGTTGGCTTTTGATCACCCTGGATCCTGTAGCTGGCTCCTGTTCACCTTATCTCTGGTTCTTGGGACTTGAGCTAGCAGCTAATCTGCTGATCTTGGGATTGGTCATCCTCCACAGCCTGTGAGCCGGACACCTGCTGTCTGACCTTCGATCTTGGGTTCACCAGCCCCTCCAGCTACATGAGTCAGAAGCCTCCAGCCTGACCTATGAGCTTGGGACTTTCCAGCCTCTAACTGCATGAGCCATTTCCTTGATATAAATCTCTCTGTATATATGCTTCACTGATTTTGCTTCTCCAGAGAACGCAGCCCAGACCACACCAGGATCATTTTCAACTAAGCAACATTAGTCACTTGTGTTAGATGAGAAAATGCAACATAGGACATTTGAGAAGGTTCTGATATGGCTCAACACTCCTGATACTTATGCTGGGGAAAAGGCCTCTGTGTGTCAGGGAAAGAGGAGAGTGGTTAATATATTTTAACTGAACAATAAACTGTCACCTAAACTTACCAGAAGAAAGGAAATAACAAAGATCAGAGCAGAAATAAATCAGAAAGAAAAAATAATCGAGAATCAACAAAACCAGAAGTTCTTTGAAAAGATCAATAAAACTGACAAACTTTTAGCTAGACTGACAAAAGAGAAAAAATGCAAATAGTCAAAATAAACGAAAGAGGAGACATTATAACTGACCCGATGGAAGTAAAGATAATTATGACAGAATATTATAAATAAATGTATGGCAACAAACTGGATAACTCAGATGAAACTGATAAATTCTTGGAAGCGCACAACCTACCCAAACTGACTCAAAGGGAAATAGAAAATATCAACAGACCCATAATAAGTGAAGAAATGGAGTCAGTGATCAAAAACCTCCCAACAAAAAAATGTCCTGGACCAGACAGATGGCTTCACTGGGTAATTCTACCATTTAGAGAGGAATTGACACCAATCCTGTTTAAACTCTTCCAAAAGATAGATAAGGAAGGAATACTCCCTAATTCATTCTATGAAGTAAACATAATCCTTATACCTAATTCATTCTATGAAGTAAACATAACTCTTACACCAAAACCAGACAAAGACACAGGAAAGAAAACTGCAAGCCAATATTCATTATGAATTTAGATGCAAAAACTCAACAAAAAATACTAGCTAACAGAATCCAACAGCATATTAATAGAGTCATACACCATGACCAAGTGAGATTTATTCCAGGAATGGAGGGACAGTTCAACATTAGAAAATCAATCAATGTAGTATATCACATCAATAGAACAACAACAACAACAAAAATCACATGATCATTTCTATGGATGCAGAAAAAGCATTTAATAAAATCCAACACCCTTGTTTGATTAAAACTTCCAAGAAGATTGGAATGGAAGGGAAGTTCCTCAGTATGATTCAGGGCATATATGAAAAGCCAACAACCAACATTATACTTAATGGAGAAAGATTGAGAGGTTTCCCCTTGAAATCAGGAATAAGACAAAGGTACCCACTCTCACCACTTCTATTCAATATTAGAAGTCCTAGCCAGAGCAGTAAAGACAAGACAAAGAAATAAAAGGTATCCAGATTGGAAAAGAAGTAAATTTATCTCTATTCACCGGTGACATGATTTTACATATAGAAGATCCCAAAAAGTCCGCAAGAAAGCTTCTAGAGCTAATTGAGGAATTTAGCAAAGCTGCAGAGTACAAGGTCAACAAACAAAAATCAGTTTGAGTTTCTATACACCAGCAATGAGAAATCTGAAACGGAAATTAGGGAAATGATTCGATTTACAGTAACATATGAGAAAATAAAAGTACCTAGGAATAAATTTAATGAGGGATGTGAAAAACGTAACAATGAAAATTATAAAAGACTTAAAATGGAAAGATATTCTGTGTTCATGGATTGCAAACCAATATTGTTAATGTCAGTACTACCCAAAGTGATTTATAGATTCAATGAAATCCCAATAAAAATTCCAACAACCTTCTTTACAAAAATGGAAAAACTAATCCTCAACTTTATATGGAATGGCAAGAGGCCCCGAATAACTAAAGCAATGTTGAAAAGAAGAACAAAGCAGGAGGACTCACACTTCCTGATTTTAAAACATACAGGTACAGTAATCAAAACAGCCTAGTATTGGTATAAGTGTAGACACACAGAACAATGGAATAGAATTGAGAATCCAGAAATAAACCCATATATACTGTCAGCTGGTTTTTGACAAGGGCACTGTGATGGTTAAGATTGTGTGTCAACTTGGCTGGGCCGTGATTCTATATATGTTTATATATATATATATATGTATATATATATGTTTGTATATGATCACTCCCATGATGGAATCTGCTGTTGAGTAGCCAGTCAGTTGAAAGACAGTTTCCTTGTGGGTGTGGCCTGCATCCAAATATATTATGGCTTTTTGCTCTGCTCTGGGTCCTGCGGCTGCCTCCTGTTCATCTGACCTCTGGTTCTTGAGACTTTAGCTTTCAGCTTATCTGCCAGTCTTGGGATTCATCAGTCTTCACAGCCTGTGAGCAAGAGCCCTGCTCTCTGACTTGCCAATCTTGGGTTTGCCAGCCCCTGCGGCTATGTGAATCCAGAGAAGCCTCTATCCTGATCCACGGACTTGGGATGTTCCAGCCTCTACAATTGCATGAGCCATTTCCTTGATATAAATCTATCTATCTATATCTATCTATATCTATATCTATTTATCTATATATATGTATTTATATGCTTTACGGGTTTTGCTTCTCGAGAGAACCCAGTCTAAGACAGGTGCTAAGTCTGTTCAGTGGAGAAAGAAGAGTCTCTTCAAAAAGCAATCTGTCAGACCATAAAAATTTTCTGTAATAATAAAAATGTCAAATTACATTAAAGAAGAAGAAAGATCTCAAATCCGTAACTTCACTTTACACTGTAAAAACTAGAAAAAGAAGAGCAAACTAAACCCAAAGCTAGGAGAAAGAAGAAAATAATAAAGATCAGAACAGGGAAAAATGAAGTAGAGGAGAGAAAAACAATAGAGAAATCAGTGAAACCAAAAGTTGGCTCTTTGAAAACTTCAACAAAATCGACAAACCTTTACCTAAACCAAGAAAAAGAGAAGACTCAAATTACTAAAATCAGAAATGAGTGTGAGGACATTACTACCAACCTTACAAAAATAAAAAAGATTATAAAGGAATACTGTGAACATTGTAAGCCAACAAATTAGGTAACCTACATAAAATGGACAAATTCCTAGAAACACACAAATTACCAAAACTGGTACAAGAACAAATAGAGAATCTGAGCAGATCTACAAGAGATTGAATCAGTCATCAGAAACCTCCCAACAAAGAAAAGTCTAGAACCATATGACTTCGTTGGTATACTCTACCAAACATTTACAGAATTAACACCAATTTTTCTCAAATTCTTTCAAAAAATCAAGGAAACACTTTGACTCATTCTCTGAAGTCAGCATTACCCTGATATCAAAGACAAAGACACCACAAGAAAACTACAGACAAATATCCCTTACAAATATAGATTCAAAAATCCTCAACAAAATAAGAGCAAATGAAAACCAACACCATATTAAAAGGATTATTTATACACCATGACCAAGTGAGATTCATCCCAGGAATGCAAGGATGTTTCAACATAAGAAAATCAATCAATATAATACACCATATTAATAGATGTAAGGATAAAAAAACACACGATCATCTCAATGGATACAGAAAAAGCATTTGACAAAGTCCAATACCCTTTCATTAAAAAAAAAAAAACAAAAAACTCCCGAAAACAGGCATAGAGGGGAACTTCCTCAACATGATAAAGGACAGTTGTGAAAAACCCAGCTAACATCATACTCAATGGTGAAAGACTGGCAGCTTTCTCCTAAGAAAAGGAACAAAATGATACCCATTTTCACTACTGCTATTCTATACTGTATAGGAAGTTCTAGCCAGAGCAATTAGGCAAGAAAGAGATAAAAGGCATCAAATTGGAATGGAAGAAGTAAAACTATCTCTATTCACAGATGACATGATTCTACATGTAGAAAAACCCAGAGAATCCACCAAAAAAAACCTACTAGAATTACTAGATGAATTTGGCAAAGTTGCAGGGTACAAGAGCGACATACAAAAATCACTTGGGTTTCTATTCACCAGCCGTGACCAATGTAAAAAAAAAAAAAAAATCAGAAAACAATTCCATTTACAGTAGCATCTAAAATAATAAAATACCTAGGAATAAATTTAACCAAGGACGTGAAAGAATTATACACTCAAAACTACAAAATTTGCTAAATTAGAAAAGCTCTAAATAAATGAAAAGACACCGCATGTTCATAGATTGGAAGATTTAATATTGTTAAGATGGTAATGCTACCCAAAGTGATCTACAGACTCAACATAATCTCTCAAAATTCCAATGGCCAGCAGCTCTGCCCCTCATGGCCGTGTGAAGCAGTGTGTGTGTATGTGTTCGGGGGTCGCCATCGCCGCCCTGGGAAGATGGCAGTGGTGACTGAGGTGGTGCCGGGACTGGGACATGACCTGGGCTGGGAGGCCAGTTCTGGGGGCTGCCTTGGCTGTTTCTGCTGATTTTCCCACTGCTGCTGCTGCTGCCCTGGGCAGCCGAGGCCTGGTGGTGCTTGCCGAGGCCTCAGCTGAGGTCAAGGAATGTGACCAGCCCTGTGTCAACAGCAGTCACTGCAACCGTGGCACTGGCCAGAGCATCTGTGCCCCCCCACCCCCCAGCTAGGTGGGCGAGCCATGCCAGCACTTCTGGACTGCTTCAGACTAACTGGATCTTCAGGGTTTGTAACCAATGGATCTGGAAATTATAAATATGAGTGCACATGGCTCATTGAAGACAGCCAAAGAGAATAATAACACTTCATTTCAATTATTTTGCTACAGAGTGCTGTTGTTAGGTGCTGTCTAGTTGGTTTTGACTCCTAGCTACCCTCTGTACAACAGTATGAAACACTGCCCATTCCTGCACCATCCTCACAATTGTTATGCTTGAGTCCATTGTTGCAGCCACTGTGTCAATCCATTTTGCTGAGGGTCTTCCTCTTTTTCGCTTGCCTTCTACTTTACCAAGCATGATGTCTTTCTCCGGGGACTGATCCCTCCTGATAACATGTCCAAAGTATGTAAGATGTAGTCTTGCCATCCTTGCTTCTAAGGAGCATTCTGGCTGTACTTCTTCCAAGACAGATTTGTTACAGAGTGTTGTTGGGACCATTTATATGTTTATCATGGGAACTCAGTTTATTCACCGTTAGTTGCTGCCTTTAGTGGCCTCATCATTCCTGAGAGATGGCAGTGAGACTGTCCCCAAGATTGTTGCCACATCAGGTTATGCCCTGCTGCATTTTTTTTAGTGATACAGCTTATAATTTGACTGGATTCAATATCACTTACGGTTTGAACATGTGTCCAAATAATTGCTCAGGCTGAGGAGAATGTAAGATCAGTAACAGCAGCAACACGGTTCAGTGTGAATGTTACGAAAACTGGAAAGGTGAAGTATGTGATAGTCCTCACTGTGCAAATAACTGGGTTTACTCATCCAGGCATCTGCAATTCAAGTGGTTTCAGAGGTTGCTCATGCCTGTCAGAGTGGCAGGATCCTGCATGTTCAATTCCTGTACCAGCTAACCAGCCATTTTGGACTGAAGAGGAATGTTCTAACTTAAAGCTCCCCAGAGCATCTCACAAACTGGCATCGCTCGCCCACCCAGCTGGGGGCAGGGGCAGATGCTCTGGCCAGTGCCAGGGTTTCAGTGACTGCTGTTGACACAGGGCTGGTCACATTCCTTGACCTCAGCCGTGCAAGGCACTCTGCCACTTGGGCCATATGATCCGGCTGATCCAATGGTGCTTGAAGAGTCAGCGGCAGACAGAGATGCTGTTTGGAGTCTTTGGCAGGCCCGTATTGGTGAATCATGGCACAGACCCCTAGGATTTTGGAGCAAAGCCCTGCCATCCTCTGCAGATAACTACTCTCATTTTGAGACACAGCTTGCTACTGGGCCTTAGTAGAGACTGAACACTTAACTATGGGCCACCAAGTTACCATGTGGCCTGAGCTACCTATCATGAACTGGGTGTTGTCTCTCCCATGGAGCGATAAAGTCAGATGTGCACAGCAGCACTGCATCATTAAATGGAGTGGTGCAGTGGTTAAGAGCTACAGCTGCTAACCAAAAGTTTGGCAGTTTGAATCCACCAGCCGCTCCTTGGAAACCCTATGGGGCAGTTCTACTCTGTCCTATAGGGTCGCTAAGAGTCAGAATCAACTCAGTAGCAATGGGTTTGGTATATACGAGATCAGGCCTGAGCAGGACCTGAAGGCACAAGTAAGTTGCATAAAGAAGTGGCTCAAATGCCCATGGTCTCCACTCCTATCACATTACCTTCCATCTCCCAGTGTGCACCTATGGCCTCAGGGGGAGTTCCTATGATCAGTTGAGTGAGGAAGAGAAAACTCATGCCTGGTTTACAGATGGTTCTGCACGATATGTAGGCACCACTCAAAAGTGAACGGCAGCAGCACTACAGCTCCTTTCTGGGACCTCCCTGAAGGACAGTGGTGAAGGGAAGTCCTCCCAATGGGCAGAACACTGAGCAGGCCACCGCATTGTTCAAATTGCTATGAAAGAGAAATGGCCAGATGTGTGATTGTATACTGACTCATGGGCTGTGGCCAGTGGTTTGGCTGGATGGTCAAGGACTTGGAAGGACCATTATTGGAAAATTGAAGACAAGGAGGTATGGGGAAGAAGTATGTGGATAGACCTCTCTGAATGAGCCAAAGAAATGAAGATATTTGTGTCTTGTGTGAAAGCTCACCAAAGAGTGACCTCAGCAGAGGAGGGTTTTAACAATCAAGTGGATAGGATGACGTGTTCTGTGGAAATCAGTCATTTTCTATCCCTAGCCACTCCCATCATTGCCCAATGGGCTCATGAGCAAAGTAGCCCTAGTGGTAGGGATGGAGGTTATGCATGGGCTCAGTAACATGGACTTCCAGTCTTCATGGCCGACTTGGCTACAGCCCCTGTTGAGTGCCCAATCTGCCAGCAGCAGAGACGAACACTGAGTCCCCAAAATGGCATCATTCCTCGAGGTGATCAGCCAGTAACTTGGTGGCAGGTTGATTACATTGATTTGCTTCCATCATGGGAAGGGCAGTGTTTTGTTCTTACTGGACTAGACACTTAATCTGGATACAGATTTGCCTTCCCTCCATGCAATGCTTCTGCCAAAACTACCATTGATGGACTTACAGAATGCCTTATCCACCATCATCATATCCCACACAGCATTGCCTCAGATCAGGAGACTCACTTCACAGCAAATGAAATGCAGCAATGGGCTCATGGTCATGGAATTCAGTGGTCTCACCACGTTCCCCATCATCCTGAGGCAGCTGGCTTGACAGAACGATGGAATGGGCTTTTAAAGACACAGTTAGAGCACCAGCTAGGTAGCAATACGTAGCAGGGTTGGAGCAGTGTTCTCCGCGAGGATGTGTATGCTCTAAACCAGTGTCCAATATATGATACTGTTTCTCTCATAGCCAGGATTCATGGGTCCAGGAATTAAGGGGTGGAAATGGGAGTAGCACCACTTACTATTACCCCTAGTGACCCACTCACAAAATTTTTGCTTCCCTTCCTCTGGACCCTAAGTTCTATGGGTCTAGAGGTCTTGGTTCCAAAGGGAGGATGCTCACACCAGGAAATACAACACTGATTTCATTGAACTGGAAGTTAAGAATGCCACCCAGCCACTTTGGTCTCCTCTGCCTCTGGATCAACAGGCAAAGAAGGGAGTTACGGTATTGGCTGGTGTGATTGATCCTGATTACCAAGAGGAAATTTGATTGATATTACATAATGGAGGTAAAGAAGAGTATGTCTGGAAGACAAAAGATTCCCTTAGGGAGTCTCTTAGTATTACCATGCCCTATGATTAAAGTCAGTGGAAAACTACAGCAACCCAATTCCAACATGACTACTAATGGCTCAGACCCTTCAGGAATGAAGGTTTGGGTCACCCCACCAAGCAAAGAACCACAACCAGCTGAGGTGCTTGCTGAGGGTAAAGGGAATACAGAATGGGTGGTGGAAGAAGGTAGTTATAAATATCAGCTATGACCATGTGACCAGTTGTAGAAACAAGGACTATAATTGTTATGAGTATTTCTTCCTTGTATGTGTGCATCAGATATTTTTGTTTTCTTCACTTATAAAAATATAATTTGTAAACAGGGCTAATGCATTTTTCAGTTGTACATGCGTTAGTTGTATCATGTTATGTGCAAGTATGACTTTATAACTGTCTTTATTTAGAGATGTGTATGGGTCCAAGTTGAGCAGGGATGTACTGTGATAGTTAAGGTTTTGTGTCAACTTGGCTGGGCCATGATTCTTAGTGGTTCGGCAGTTATGATGTGGTTCAGTAGCTATGTAATGATGTAATCACCTCCATAATGATATCTGATATAATGCAATCACCTCCATGATGAGATCTGTTATGAGCAGCCAATCAGTTGAAAAGGAGTTTCCTTGGGGATGTAGCCTGCATCCAACATAGATAGACTTCCTAGCAAAGTTCATTGGCTTTGTTTGCTCTGGATTCTGCAGCTGGCTCCTGTTCATCTGACCTCCAGTTCTTGGGACTTGAGCTAGCAGTTTACCTGCTGTTCTTGGGATTTGTCAGCTTCTGCAGCCTGTGAGCCAGAGGTCTGCTGTCTGACCTGCTGATCATGGGTTCAGCAGCCCCTGCACCTATGTGAGTCAGGAGAAGCCTCCAGCCTAACCCACAGACTTGGGACTTCCCAGCTTCTGCAACCTCGTGAGCCATTTCCTTGATATAATACTCTCTCTATATATATATTTATACCCTTCATTAGTTTTGCTTCTCTAGAGAACCTAGCCTAAGACAATATATCCATAGGCGTATGTACATACAGGTATGTGTGTGCATGCATGTATATCCATATTCATATATATATATTAACCACATAGGGGACACAGTTACAGATGCTTCTTAGACATAACCAAATACCTCGCAAGATTGGTGTTATGGGTTTGAAGGTTTAGGACTATAATCTTGTGGGACAACTCAGTTAACAGGCATAATATAGTTCATAACGTGTATGTTCTACATCTCAATGTGTTAAATAGTGTCTAGGGTCTTAAAAGCTTGTGAGCAGCTAAGATACAACCATTGATTTCTACTCGTCCGTAACAAGAGAGAAAAAAGGAAACCAGACTCAGAGAAGAAAGTCTACAGAACTAAGAGTCTACCCATATTACGAACTCATCTACCCTGAGACCAGAAGAACTAGATGGTGCCTGGCTACCAATATCGACTCTTCTGATCAGGGCCACAATAGATGGATCCTGATAGAAGGGGAGAAAAATGTGGAACAGTACTCAAATTCTTAAAAAGTCCAGACTTCCTGGACTGGTTAAGACTAGAGGACTCCCCAAGACTATCTCCCTGAGATACCCTTTAAACCTTAAAGAGAAATTATCCCTTGAGATCACCTTTTAGCTAAATAACAGACTGGCTCATAAAATAAGGAGTATCACCCGTGAGTAATGAATGCCTTTAGAAAATCATCTATTTGAGGCCAAATGGTCAAAAATTGGTCTCAAGCAAAGATGAGAAGGTAAGAGGGCAGGAAAACTAGAGTACTGGAAATGGTACAACCAGAATGGAATTAACGAGATTGATGACATAATGTGAAAAATGTAACCAATATCACCGAATAATTTGTGTAAAAATTGTTAGATGGGAACCTAATTTGCTGTGTAAACTTTCACTTTAAACACAATAAAATATTATTAAAAAAAAAAAAAAAAGACCTACCGGAAACGTAGATGGTTCTCTAACCTTTAAGTTGGAGGATGCATTATGTCAGTGGGTACTCACCCCGGCGCGGGGGTTGAGGGGAGGGCGCTCTTCCGGCTCAAGTTCCATCTCGCCCCCCACAGGTCATTCCACCCTCAGTTGCTCACCCCGCCCCTCGAACGCCCAGGCCCCGCCCCCAGCCGGCCGCTCTGCCCCTCGAACGCCCAGGCGCCGCCCCCAGCAGGCCGTACTGCCCCCTGGGCTGCGCCAGTTCCCATGGGGACAGGGCGCTGGGACTGGGCGGCCGGACGACATAGCCGGCGTGCAGCGGCGGAGGCGGTGGCGACATGAGCGGGGCTGGGGCGGCAGCCAGGCCGCGGCCCACCAGCTCGGGCGCACCGAGCTCCCGGGGCGCGACACGCCCGCGCCAGCGCCTGCCTCCGGGCCTTGCGCACCTGGCGCCGCACAGCCAGCATCTGGGGCTCGGCGAGGCGCAGAAGCGGGTTTTGGACCTTGAGAAGAGCCTGCAGTTCCTGCAGCAGCAGCACTCGGAGACGCTGGTCAAGCTCCACGAGGAGATCGACCACCTGAAGCGGGAGAACAAGGGTGAGTGCGGCTGCGGCCGGGCGGCGCCCTCGGCCTGGAGCCGGTTCTCACCTCCGGGTGCCGGGGCTGGGGCGCCCGGGAGGTGAAATGCTGTGGGTCTTCGCCATGAAAACACAACGCGTCAACCCTAAAAAACGGCCAGGGCTTAGGGTGGACACGGGGCGGCAAACCCTACCCTGGTCCTGCCACAAGGGCTCCAGAAACCCCAGTCATGGTGGGCAGGGCCCTCCGCCCCACTGCCCACCCGTCGTGTCCGGTCTTCTGAGGGTTTCATCGGAGGGAAAACTGTCTGCCAGCCTCCTCTCTAGGCCAGGGCCAGGCCCACCTACTTTTTTTAAACAACTTTTTTTTTTTTTTTTTTAATATTTTATTGTACTTCAGGTGAAGG
>NW_004444093.1:5227491-5254345 GCF_000243295.1 Trichechus manatus latirostris | reverse complement strand
CTTTTGACTCTTTTGGTGAAGTCTTTTGAAGAGCATAGGTGTTTGATTTTTAGAAGATCCCATTTATCTAGTTTATCTGTTGGGTTTTGTGTGTTGATTAAACAACTTTTTATAGAAGTAAAACATACCAAAAAGGTGTAGAGTGTACAGCTTGCTGAGTTTTCACAAACCAAACAGGCAGCCATGGTGGCGGAGGGGGACGCCTGCCCACCACATGGCCTGCACTCACCTTCTGGACTTCACACGGGGCTCTTGCCTGGCTGAAAACCCCTCGGGCACCTCACTCAACGTTCACGGCCTCAGCCTCGGAGTCAGCCTCCTCGGTGCCTCACTTCCCCACTTCCTCATCTGCTTCTTTACCTGGGTGCCAAGTATCTGATCACTGGGCATCCATTACGCCAGGACCCCTTCCCACCTTCTTGACTGTCCCTCAGGCCTGGGGTCCAGCAAGCAGTGAGCGGTCCTTGATGCGCAGGGTGTCCCCGAGTGTCATTTGATTGTTGCACCGACTACATCTGCTCAGCCAGGGGCTCCTGGATGTCTGGGTCATCCTGACTCACCTGTGTCCCTGTCCTCTGGGTCACCTGGCAGGGTGGGCAACCTGTAGACATCAGTTGAAGTGATGGACGGAGGGTGATGTTTCCACTGCAGGGATGTGCCTCAGGGAACAGCCAGGGTCATTACTGACCTAGGGTGCTGTCTTAGTTATCTAGTGCTGCTATAACAGAAATACCACAAGTGGGTGGCTTTAACAAATGGAAATTTATTTTCTCACAGTTTAGGACGCTAGAAGTCTGAATTCAGGGTGCCAGCTCTAGGGGAAGGCTTTCTGTCTCTTCTGGCTCTTTGAGCTTCTGTTTCTGGGCGATCTTCATGTGGCTCGGCATCTCTCTTCCCCCATCTCTGCTTGTTTCAATTGCTTGTTTAATCTCTTGTATTTCAAAAGAGACTGATTTAAAACACACCCTACACTAACCCTGTCTCATTAACATAACAAGACAACCCGTTCCCAAATGGGATTATAACCACAGGCATAGAGGTTAGGATTCATAACACATATTTTTAGGGGACACAATTCAATCCATAACAGGCACCCAAGGGAAAGGCTTGTTGCGGGGAGCTGGTGGGTTAGGTGAGTTCTTGCTGGGACAGGTCCATTCAGAGCCCAGGACGTCAG
Organism: Trichechus manatus latirostris; assembly: GCF_000243295.1. NCBI lineage: Eukaryota > Metazoa > Chordata > Mammalia > Sirenia > Trichechidae > Trichechus > Trichechus manatus. The sequence goes on along the minus strand of NW_004444093.1, from coordinate 5,253,168 downwards.
CCAGGACAGGAGGCCTCGGGGTGGTGGGAGGGCTGGGGAGGGCAGACGGAGCCTGCAGAGCAAGCCAGGCTTCTCCTCTCAAAGTGGCTGTGGCTTAAAAAATGATGAGGGGGACATGTGCTTGGTTTCAGATCTCCACTACAAGCTGATCATGAATCAGAAGCCGCCAAAGAAAGGTAAGACCGGGGCTCTTCAGTGCCTGCTGTGGAGAGTAGCCCCTATAGACCTTTCTGCCCACACAGCTGCACTGGCGTTTTACACTGCCCCCAGCCACCCAGGTGCAGGACTTCTGCTCCCAGGGTGCCCAAGACCTGATGTCTGTGTACTAGGGACAGTGGGCAGAGCAGTGGGGAGTGTCTGCTCAGGTCTCTTCCACCTGAGTGGAGGCTTCCGAAATAGAAGGGCCAGCCCCTGCCCTTCTGGCTTCACCATGCTGGTGGGTCCTTCATGGAGGCTTGATGATGTCCCAGCTGAGCTCCAAGCAGGCCCGGTCCCGGGCCTCTGGCCCCATACCCCAGAAAGGCAGCTCTGGGCACAGTCCTCTGTAGAACCGCCCTGCCATTCCGCAGCAATTGTGGGTGCTGGGTGGGGAAGCAAGCTAGAACTCAGCCTTGCACCTCTGGGTCGGCCTCGGCCCGAGCCCAGTGCTTCCTTGTGTGATGGTGATCCCCCACCTTGCCTGTCCTACAGCCTTGCTCAGGGCTTGCCCGCCATCTGAATGGTGAATAGTGCCAGTCCGGAAATGGCCCCCCACTAGCTGGGTGAAGGGAGAGGCTAGAACGGGGTGGTGGGAGGATGCCCCCTGGCGAGCTGTTCTGGGAAGGGCCTGAGAACCTTGACAGGACATCGGGAGGGTCAGTCCTCGTGTCCAGGACCTGCTGCTCTGCTGCTCCCAGACCCCTGCTTTCTGGCCGAGCCCTCAGGAAATACAACCTTCCCGTGGCCGCCTCTCCCCCAGGCACCAAGTTGGGGGGGGGGGCGGGTCAGAGGACAAGGGCTTGGTCAGATGGGGTGGCAGAGCCACTGTGGACAGTGAGAAGGGACAGAAGGTGGGGAAATGTGGGCTCGGCCCTGGCCACGACCTGGCGGGGGCGCTGTGGCGGAAGCCAAGCTGCTGCCATCTTGGGCTCAAGCCTGCGTTACACCCCCCCCCAGGCAGCTTCTCGACGTCCAGCATCCAGTCCAACAAATCCGTCTCCAATTCGACAGTGTCGGGTAGGGAGCCCTGGCGGAGTCTGGAGCCCCGATGTCTCCGTGCGGGGCAGACTTCGGGGAGCCCTCCTCTATGCTGGCCCGTGGGTCGGGGTGAAGGAGCCTTTGAAGGAACCGAGGCGGGCGGCACGAGAAGCCCTGTGCGCTGGACCCACCTTGAGGGGCGCGGGAGGGGAGGGACAGGTCCAGACCGGCGCGGGAGGCCTTGAGGTGGGTGGGGCTACGCGGGCGGGCGGGCTGGCGAGGGCCCGAGCGCAGCACGGGAAGCCCGGGACTAGAGCTGAGGGCGAGCTCGGCGGTCACTAGCAGGAGGCACGTGGGGGTAGCGTGGGGCTGGTCGGGCTGGTCCGGTCGTAGGCGGGCCCTGCGCGCCCTGTGCTCCCTGGGCCAGCAGGACGCTAGCTGACTGCAAAGCGAGCAAGGCCTGCGAAGCCGGCGGGAGGGCCCCTTCTCTCCGCTGCTTCCCCGGAGAGGGCGCCCCGCCCTTCCACGCAGGGCAGGCAGGCGGTGGGCCTCTCCCAAGGTCCCCGCGGGCTCTCTGGGTCCTGGGAGTAAACGCACCGGGGGGGCCCCCAGACCTCTCGTTCAGTTGCATTTTGACCAGAGTCGGGGGAACTGCATACGGGGCAGCTCCTTCTCACTACCTCCCTCACCTGGCGCTTGTGGAGACCCGCTGGCTCTACTTGGGGACTGCGGGCCGCCGCCCTCACCCTCAGATCCCGCTCACGCCTCCCAGCAGTCCACCAAAGGAGGCACAGCTACCACCTCTCCTTACAGAGGCGCCCTTGCCCTCTGATCTGGCCCCACCCCAGCGTACAGAGTCCCATCTGTACGAGGCAGGGGCAAGCACTCCTCCGGCACACACCCAGTCCTGGAGGGCATGACAGTGGCCTGACCACTCAGTGACGCCTCTGTTGGGTCTGACTTGCAGCCGTCTCTCAAGGCAAGGTCAGGACCCAGCCCAGCTCCTCCAAGAAGCAGGACTCGAAAGCAGATGTCCCCCAGAAGGCAGACTTGGAGGAGGAGCCCCTGAGCCCAGGCTTGCTGCACAGCGGCAAGCCGGACAAAGCCCCTGGTGTGGGGGTGCAGGGCCAGGCCAGGTGAGCCCCCCGGCACACTGGGCACAAGCCCTTTCCTTGGGTTCAGCCCTGGAATGAGCATATGGCTTGGCCCCCTTGCTTCTGGGTTCCTCTCAGCACTCTGAGGGCAAACTGACAGCCAGTTGGTCTGCCTTCCTCCCCTCCCCTGCTGTGCCCCAGAACCCAGAAGGGGGCCAGCAGCAGCCCTGAAACCATTTTCTTAGAAAAAGAAACAGTAATTTGACCTCCAAATGAGTTTGCTTTTTACCAAGAGAACAGTGAGTCGTTTCGGAAAACCCCTCTAGCAACCGTGTTTGGCCTGATTAGAACAGAGCAGGTTTAAGAGCGGTGGTGCCGCTGCTCCCTGACCCAGCAGGACAGAGCGGCTGTGCTCCGTGACACCCCAGCATTTCCGGACTTCTCTGGAAAGCAATGAGCTTGGCACTTTGCATTTCGAAAGGAGACCCTGTTCCCTAGGTAGTGCAACCAGCAGGACAGGCTCCTGCTTCTCTGCACACAGTCCTGATTCCCCACTAGGCTGGTCAGTGACCACACACTCCTCGAGCCACATCTGACCTGGAGAGGGAAGAAGGGGCAGGCCCAGGTCACAGCTGGCCCCAGAGACCCACTTGGTGCCCAGAGCACCATGGCTGGCTGGAGAAGGGAGGCTGTGTGGATGCCACCCTTCCCCACTGTCCCCACACTGGGGTAGGCGTGGCCCTGTTAGACCGATCTGGGGCTGCTGCAATGACTGTTTCAGAAACGAAGATGCAGAGGCCTTTAGTGTGGGGGCCGCCCCTGGGGCGGGCAGCCAATCCAAGGGCAGGCCGGTGGCCCCCTTGGTAAGCCTGCCCCCGCACCTGCGAAAGCCCACCACAGTGCAGCAGTGTGAGGTGGTCATCCGCCAACTGTGGAACGCCAACCTCCTGCAGGCCCAAGAGGTGAGGCCCGGGCGCGGGGGTGGGCTCCTGCCGCCGCGGGCCCCACACATCCCTTCTGCCTTTCAGTTGCAGCACCTCAAGTCCCTATTGGATGGGGAGCAGCAGCCTAGGGCCGCCCTCGAGGAGCCAGGACCCAGCTCACCCAAGTGAGTGCCTCTTGCCCGCCATCCCTCACCAGCAGTCCTGGCTGTGACTCATGGCCAACTGTCTCCTCCCGTAGGGACCAGGAGGCCACACAGTTCCCCAAGGTTGCCACCAAGGGCCTCTCTAAGAAATGGTGAGTCCCTGGCACCAGGAGGTCCTGGCAGGGTGGGCAGGTGCAGAGGCAGACCAGGCCATCGCCCATGGCAGCAGCTCAGTCAGGGCTGGCCTGGCCCTGCAGTGACCCTCCTCTGCCCCCCAGTCTGATCCTGAGCTCTGTGCCCGTCACGGAGAGGGCCATCCTGCCCGCCCTGAAGCAGAGCCTGAAGAGCAACTTTGCTGAGCGGCAGAAGCGGCTGCAGGTGGTACAGAGCCGGCGCCTGCACCGCTCGGTGCTTTGACCCCGGCCGCCGCTGGGGATCCTGTGGCAAGAAACCAGCCCCCTATAGCGCTCCAGAGAACCCTGATACTTTAAGGCAAGCTGAATTCTGAGATAAAACTCTCTAAAGTACTTGACCTGAGTTAAGAAACTTTTTCTTGCTCAGATTTTACTTTCCTGCATTTGCACAAAAGCGCATTATGAAATAAGTAGGACCCAACCCACTGGAGACAGAAAATAAAACTTGTTTAAATCCCTTGTCTCATTCCTCACTGTCCCCGGCTCTGCTCCTGGGAATCCACAAGGAGCCTACTGGGCAGTTCAGTCTGGCTCATCTTGACTTCAGTGGACTCAGCAGCCGTGGAAGAGGGGCGCGCAGGCAAAGCCACTCCGTCCTCTGGGAGCCAGAAGCATCCACGTGGAACTGGTGTGATGTGGGGGACCCTGGCAGGACCGGGGGCTGCCTTCCAGGTTTCTGGCCTTGTGCTGTCCTGCCTTGGCTGGGAAGTACTGCTCAATGGCTCACCTGGCTGAGCCCTGTCTGTCCGCTTCAGAGGACCACTGCCAAGGGAGTCCCATCCTTTCTGGGGCCTGGACTTTTCTAAGCTGGGTCTCCCACCCTCGACATCATGTGTCCAAGGCTCACGCCACCCCTCACTTGCCATCCTGGATGGCAGCTACTTCTGCTCCCTGGGGATGGCCAGTTTAGTACTGACTCTGCCCTGGCCAGTCCTCCCCACACTGCCTACCTACCTCCTCAGTGTTCATTTCAGTGTCTCCTTCAGGGCAGGAATTCTGCCTGGAGAGCTGGGTCAGACGGGCAGGAACTGGGGCATCCAGGGCCAGACTGTCACCAACACTGATGGAACAGGGCAGGGAGCCCAAGACTCATCGAGGGAGCGCAGTAACAGATTCATGACAAGCACAGGAGTAATAAATTTATTATAAGAACCACAGATGACATAATAGTGCACATATAAAAGGTGGACTCCTCTTGTCCTGAGGCCGGCTGACTGGCTGATGCCCAGGGTGGCCTGGCGGCATGTGCAGGTGGTACACAGAGATGGTGTATGGCTTTGGGGCAGGCCTGGAGGACAGCACCTGCCCAGCCTCAGTGTGGCTTTGCCCTGGAACAGGCTCTGGGGGGGTGGCTGCATCACAGCTGCCAGGGTAGTCACGCTCCATCCTTCACAGCTGGGCCTTGATGCCTCGACCCAACTTGTGGGCACTTGTGGGATGCCCGGGACAGTGGTGTGGAGGGTAGGTGCCCAGAGGTGAGGCCAGGCCATTCCTCCAAGGTGAAGCCTGCTCCTCAGGAACCCACTGCCCCTGTGATGTGTCCCACATCCCAAAGGTGATGTCATCTGTCTAAACCCAGAGCTCCGTGTTGTTTCCTATGCTCTCCATGTTCTCTTGCAGAAGCAGGTGGAACCATATCCTAGGATGCACATGATGCTCTAACAGGACCCTGAGTTCTGCGCTCATGCACTCAGTGGATGTGGCATTGGCGAGGACTGGGGTGCGTGCCAGATGAGCGCAAGAGGGGCAGCGTGGGGAGTGGTGGGTGAGAGAAGTGCTGGACCCCAGATGAAGTCTACATGGAGAGACTTCTTTAGGAATAGACAGCCAGCCCTTCCTGGCTCAGTCAGCTCCACAGCCACTTGTCGGAGGACTATCTGAGTGTGGGAAAAGGTCTGGCAGGTCCCAAGGCAGAAGATAAAAGCAGGAAAGCTAACCAAACCCAGGCTCTCTAAGGAACCAACAACACCTAGAAACGTCCAGCACGAGACTGCATCTCCAGCAGTCTCCAGCAGGGTGCTGCTATGCGTTCGATAGGCAGGCCTGGTGGACGCTCTGCGCCCAGGTGTTGAGCAGGGCTGTGACTGAGTGCTTGTCAGGGAGCTGCAGCAGCCGTGAGGTCATGCACCGATACACCGACTGCAGGAAGGGGTTGGCGTCTGCAAGAGAGCAGGGGGCTGTGAGCACAGCACCCTCCTCAGGGCACCCAGCCTCTGTTCTCGGCCCCCAGAGCCACTGAACACCAGGCTGTTGACTGCCCCACACCGAGGGAGCGGTGGTGAGTGGTGCCCACTGGCAGCCAGGCCAGGACCACGCCAGCAGTCAAAGACATGGGACTTGGACCCCACTCTGGAGCCCATGGCTTTCCCTTGAACATCCTCGGGGTCCTTATCCTGACCCCCAAAGTGCCAGCTCTGAGCCTCAGGGGGACCATCCCCCATTAATGGGTTCTCTCCAGAGCCTCTGGCTGGCAGTCATGTCATCCAATGGGTCCCCATGAGCCCAAGCTCCTACGGCCAGAGGCCTTGCGTGTACCTCACGTCAGCCCTGCAGAAGTCATAGCGGCCCCCAGGAGCAGGCAGGCCTGTTCTCAAGCTGTGGCTCCCACACCCTTCACCCACACAGCTCAGTACAAGGCGAAGGGACACTCGGGGGCAGAGGCTCCCTCTTCACACAGCTGCAGAGCAGCCACAGCTCTGTGCAGGGGGTGCGGGGGATACACAGGCATGGCCCTGTACACAGGAGACTCTGGCACCTGGAGCTGCACACCCACCCTTGCCGTGTACCCACCGTACTGCCACTGCTGGTCGACCCAGAGTGGGCTCTGGGCAGGGTAGTCTGCGGGCACGCTGAGTTCCAGTGGCGGCACACTTGGGAGGTCCCTGTCATCTACAACACATGAGGATGCACCTGTGACCGGCTGCAAGCTCCACCTGCCCCAGGACTGCACCTTTGAGGGCTCTTTCTGCCCAGGTTCCCCCAACTGAGATGTTGCACTCTCAGGTCCCAAACACAGGGTTGGGGGTGCCCTACAGTGTCTGCCCCTACCCTCCAGGCCAGCAGGACATCATTTCTACCAGAATTAAGAGTGTGTTTGGATCTAGGAGCGATGGCAGAGTTGGTAGCTGGCAGGGCGCCCTGAGCACAGGGAGGCTCCTGGGAGGCCTGCAGGCCTGGGGGTGGGCCTTAGGGTGTCGTGTGAGGGCGGGGCCTGTGGGGGTGGGGTCTGCGGGTGGCCAGTGAGTGCTGGGCCGAGGATGTGAGGAGCAGACCCATGCCAGCCCCAGGCACAGTCCTCACCCAGCTTGCAGATCAGGTGGACAGTGCCATTATTGCTGCAGTGAGAAGGGTCCAAGTTCACCAGAAACTTGGAGTCCAACCGGGCCACCTCCCCCTGGAGCACATTGGGGATGCTCTGTCGCTCGTCGTCCTCAAATTTACGCTTCCGGGTACACACCGCAGGGACCCTGGAAGGAGGTGCGTGGTGAGCAGGGGCCAGGCCGAGGCCACCCCCTGCAGGCCAAGCGTACGTACGTGATGGGTGGGCCATGGATGGCCGCCATGGGCGGCATGAACGTGCGGTACAGGGAGTGGTTGAAGACTGGTGAGCGAATGTTGGCCAGGACGGCATCCAGGAGGGGCTGGCACAGGTACTGCTGCTTGGTTGGTGGCACTGGGGGCGGCGGGGGTGTGGGCTGAGGACAGGGCAGGCGTGTCAGACAGCTGGGGCTCACAGCACCCCAGGAATGCTGTCCAGGCCCCCGGTCTCATCTTCCTTGTCCACAGAGCTTGAGTCACAGGCCCCCTCCCCTCCTCACAGCCCCCATACCCACCACCCCTATCAGACCTGACCTGGGCTGAGGCCATCTCCCACTGTGGTCTGCCTGTCCCACCTCCCTGTGACTGAAGGCCCCTCACAACTTCTGTTTCCAAGCCCTGCCAACCTCCCTTGAGGCCCCCGGCCCTCACAGGGTCCTCTACTCACCACGGCCATGTCGTTCTTGAGCTTCTCCAGGGCGATCTCACACTTCTGCAGTGTTTTCAAGGGACACCTGCAGGGGAAGTGTGTGGCCATCCATTAGTGCGGGAGAGCTGGAGGGAGCTGGTTACAGATGGCCATGGTATCTCCATAGGAAACGCTTGGCAAGGCACCATGCTGACCCCAGGCCCACCAAGTCTAGGTGATGCAGCCCTGCCCCCAAAGCTAACCTTTATCTGGTCAGCAGAGATCAGGCAGTGGAGTGGATCCAGGGAAGGGCAGAGGCCCTACCCAGGGCCAGGACAACTGCTCTCATCTAGGCTGGCCCTGCCCGCCCCTCAGCCCCACAGGTCAAACGAAGATCAATCCCAGAGGTCCTGGAGGTTGTCCAGCTCTGAGGGTCCCAGTTCAGCACTAACTGGCATTCTTCCCAAATCAGCAGAAAAGGGAGAACCTTCTAGAAGGGGCACCCAGCCTGTGCCAAGTAACACAAAGGCTCACCCCATGCCCAGGGGGGCCCCCACCTATTTCCAAAGAAAGCGAAACAGACTCCGGGGCCCGAGTGTGCAGTGTCAAGAACCTGGCACCTCCCTGCGTTCCGAATGTTTCATTTCACACTGAACGTGTGGGCTCCAGCTGTCACTTTGCAGACGAGGTGACTGAGACTCAGAAACATCAAGTCACTTGCCCAACATCACCGCCAAGTCAAGGCAGAGCTGAAGGTCAGACAGACTCACCACAGGGATGGGTAAAATGACACCAGCCAGATCTGCTGAGGGCAACGGTGAGGGGCTGTGGGGTCCATAGCACGGACCCAGAAGAGTGTGGAGTGGGTGCCAGCAAAGGTGCAGCCCAGGCTTTCAAAGGGAGTGGTGCTGCAGCCCCAGCAGATATACCCATGGGAGCCCCTGGCCGGGGCCCTATGAGCTGCCCTGGCCCCTTCTCTAAACGCACGTTGAACCACAAGCCTGTCTGAGGCCAAGGCCACTGTCCCATGGGTGCAACTGCCTGACCACAGCAGGCATGCCCAACTTGAGCAGGGCTGGTCATCCAGGGAGCACATGGCCAACGCTCTCATCCTGGCTGCAGCAGCCCCTCCCGATGGGCCGGGCCCACCACACAATCAGGGACCCTCCACAATGGTGGGCGCCAAGCTTACCGCTTGGAGGGGTCTGTCAGGATGTCCAGAAGACTCTTCATCTTACTCAGGTCCTTTTTTCTGTCTGAGACAGAGAAGGGACACTCAGACCCTGCCCTGGTGCCTACGGCCCAACCCCCCGGGCCAGCCCGCACCTTCGTTCTTGTCGATCTTGTTGATCATGCGGCGCAAGGGCTCAATATACTTGGACAGCTGCTTTAGCTTGTCTAGGTACTGCTGTTCCTCAGCCTGGCTGGAGCCAGCAGGACTCATGACTGAGCTGGGGTTCACTGCACGGACACAGCTGTGAGGGAAGGCTGGCCACCCGCCCGGCTCTGCAAACACTCAAGGTCACGTGCTTGGGTGGTGAGCAGCTCAGCTGGGCACCTGCGGCTCCATGCAGGGATGTGTATGGGGATAGCCCTCCCAGCCCTCACACCCAGCTCCCTGCATGCCCCTGGCCCGACTTACCTGGGGTGTTTAGAGGTCCAGGTGAAGGGACGCTGAAGTTCTGAGGGGTGCGTGCAGTGACTGGGCTCTGGGAAGGCTGAGGTGAGGGGCTGGGCAGGAAACTACTGGGGGATGGGGCAGGGCCGGAGCTGCGACAAAGAAGGAGACGTGTCGGGGGTGGGCGGAGGGCAGCGCACCCTGTGGGTGGGCGGCACCCGGCCTACCTGACGTTGGAGTTGGGCTGCGAGCTAGGCTGGCCAGGCTGTGGAGATGGCTGGGGAGGCGGGGGCATTGACTGGGGGGTTGGCACCTGCTGGCCCGGTGACGGCGAGGACAGCATGGGGAGGCTGCTCTGGCTGACCTGGGAGCAGAGGGCGGACTCAGCTACGCTGTTGACGTTTGCACCCACCCCACCCGCCCACTGCAGCGTGTCCATCATTCAGGCTCACTGCCCTGCTCCCACTGCCCCCCATCCCACTCTCACGTGCTCACCCACATGTTGCTGTCTCACAAATACAAACACACACACACTCCTCACAACACCCCTTTCCCTCTGCCCCCATGGGCAGATGCACACACGCAGTGTGTGGCTCCCTACTGTGCACCCCTCTACCGCCATACCAGACACTAAGCCCTCACTGCCCCGGCACAAACCATTTCCCTGCAGCTCACACCAATCACCGCCCGAGGAAGGGCAGAGAAAACCCCCCTTCGTCAACCAACCAAGGCACTGGCAGAAAGACCAGCCCTGTCTGTCCCGCATGGAGGACACGGCGGCCAGAGAAGGCCCAGAACCCCTGCTCTGTGGGCCAGGGAGGTCTGGCCTCATGAGGAAGTGGCCACCTCCTCCCCCATCTGCTGGTAGGCAGGCCCATCTTCCTGTATGGTTCCATGAGCCCAGCCCACCCTACCCCCCAGCCACAGCTGCCTTGGTTCTGTCGAGGACAAGCCCAGCTGGAAGACCCATCTGCCCTGACACCTGCAGGTGACTCTGACCCTGCTGACCAGATGCAGGGGAGCAGGAAGACTTGTCTTCACCGGGTCCCATGAGGGTCTGCATGCACACTCACAGGTGGTGGCGCCAGCCCCAGGCTCCTCCAGCCACCCACTCTGGGTCTGAGAGGGGAGGGACTCTCGTCAGACGCTGCCACCCACTCTGGGCCTGAGAGGGGAGGGACTCTCGTCAGATGCTGGACTCCAATCAAGGTCCTGCCACTCATGGTTCTTAACCTGAATTCTCTCAACGCCGTTTCCCTGGCTGCAAAGTAGGGGCTGCTTGCTCTCTGTCCCCACAGTGCTTGTAGGAGGCACAGGCACCTATGTACCTGTCATCACTAGGGACACCACCACTGCTTGCTCATGAGCTCTACGGACGAAACCACACCGCCCAGGAGTCGGGAACAAGTCTCTGAAATAACCGTGTCTCCCAAGTGCAGTCAATGGTGATTCCGAGGGTCAGACCCGAGGACTGAGGAGAGATCTGCCAGCCATGAGCATTCCTCTCCTAGGACGACCCTCACCCATGCCCCTCCCCTGACTGACCAGGTTCTACAGACCGACCGAGGTGTGTTCCCTCAGCACTTTGACACTGGTGCCCCCAGGAACACGCCTCCCACCTCCCCACTCTCCCCGAACAGGTTCTAGAGCATTGGGTCAGACTTGCTCGCGAGTGGCGCTGCTTTCTTGCCTCGGGAACCAGGGAACAGGAAGGAACATCTGGAAATGGGAGGCACGTCCTCGTGCCTGATCCTAGCCCACCAGCCTCTCTCTTAGGACCGCGTCGTCCAAGCTCACTCATGACTGACTTTCTGCTCCTGTGCGTTGCCCCCCTCCCACCCCCAACTCTGAGTCTCCAGATGGAGCCGAACGGAATGCTGGGGTAGAGGCTGCCAGGGGACCAGTCCCGTGGAGGGGTGTGGATGTCACCCACCATCATGATGCTTCTCTCCTGATAGTTCCCTCACGCCCCGGTCTGCAGCTTTGACTTTGATCAGCACCTTGTGGGCTGGACAGTCCAGAGGGAGCCCCATCCTCTCCCAGTCTGACAGTGCCCAGTGGTCCCCAGATGTGCCTAAGCACATGGGTCCACCTTGGCTCCTGGCTGTCCCAGGCCATATGCTAAGAAGGCACAGAGCAGGGCGCTGTGGCCAGCAGACCCCAGAGGCTGAGAGGCAGGTTACGGATTTCCAGTGGGAAAAAAAACAAACAAACCAAAGCTGCCCTTTCATCTCCCAAAGGAGGAAACCAAGACCCGGAGAGGCTGCAGGGGCTCTGCGCTGGCTGCCTGAAGCTGCTAGGCTCCCCCCACCCCAAGTTGCTAAAACATGCCACAGGGCAGGAGGCAGCCACCAAAGATCCATCTCAGGAAAGAACTGGCCTAGCCAGGTGGATCAAGTGAGAAGAAGCCTCCCGTTCTTCCTTTAGGTGGACAAGAGATCTGGCCAGGCCTCTGTAGCACAGAAGAGCAAGGGTTTAATGGTCTCTTCAGTCTGGTATGAGAGAGTCTCCTGAGGGGCAGCCTTTCACAAGCACAGACAAAGCACCAAATTAATACTGCTCCTCCTCCCGGGAAGGCTTCCTGCCGCCAGCCAGCGCCTGACACACCATCGTCACCACATTTGGAGGGGAAGACGGAAGCTCAGAGTGGGAAGGGACTTAGTCAAGGACACGTGCTGTGGGGGAGCGCCGGATGTGCTCAGTGCAAACGCCTCAGCAACTCCCGCAATACCTGCTTTTCTAGGAGCAAGACGACCTCGCACCACAGCCCAGAGGGCCTGCTGAGGACCCATGTGTGGACTCAGCCACTAGGGAGGCTGCGGCGGCTGTGCAGAGGGTGGAATGAAGACTTTTGAGGGCCATGGTGGAGGGCAACCCCTTCAAGGAGTGGGGACCCAGAAGACAATTTAAGTGTAGAGAACAAGCAAAGGGCAGCAAGGGAGGGGAGCTGGGGCACCGGGGACAGACTGGGGCAGAAGACCAGAGGCTGGTCTCAGGAGCGCTCGTCTAAGAAGAAACCTCTGGAAAGGCTGGTGTTACCACACACTCTGGCCCTCCCTGGACCACTCGCCCACCTGACACATTGGGAGCTACTCTGCACTCATCCGTACCACCACCCGGAGTCCAGCACCCTTGTGCCCCTGGCCCCTTGCTCTGCATGTCTCCTGCCTCCACTTGAGGCCCTGGTGCACACCTCCAAAGTGCAGCAGACAAAGACCCACCTGCTTACACCCTCCAGGGAGTGCAGCCCACCCTACGTGCTCAGCCACGGCCTGCATAGGCCCCGCCTGCACTGACTTGGGCCACCTGCCTCACCACCCCCAACAGAGTGCTCCTGTCATCTCGGTGCACTACCCACGCCCACCTGAGGCCTTCGTGCAGGCCTGTGTGCACTAGTGCAGTTGTCTCCATCTCCCACAGCAGTACAGGTTCTGAGGCACGCACTGTGTGGTCTTGCTCCCCCAGCAGCCCAACCCACCCACAGGAAGTGGGGACTTGATGCCACTGTGGGGTGGGCAATGAGATTGTGGTGTCGGAGGGCAGCGCTGCAGGTTCTCCCTAAGCACCTTCATTTGTGGTCCGACATGAGGCCCACTGGGTGAGCAAGACCTCCTGGTCCTGGCACAGGAGCTGGGATGAAGGGTCCCAAGGCAGGGCACATTCAGGGGCCAGGCCTGGGCCCTGAGGAAGCGCAGGGAAGAAGCACCAGGGTCCCAGGGTGTGAGGCAGGCACAGAAAACAAACAGGCAGCATGTGTCAATTCAGGAAGAGGGTTGGCCTGGGGCTCAAGGCCGGAGGAGAAAGTCTCTGAGTCTGGCCAGGCCCTTGCCTCTGCATGTGTAAGTGTGTATGTATGCAGAAGTAGACGGGGGCAAAGAATGGAGTTCAGGTCCCAAACCTAAGACTGAAAGCACTTGGTTTGTTCTGTTTTCTCATGAACTGAAATGTTTGAGAAAAGCAAATTTCAAAAAATTTACAAAAAAATACATCACTTATGAGCAGTATTGTGTAAAAACCACACGTTGTTGAGCAACCAACTCTTACTGCTTCTCGGGGCCCAAGTGACAGCCTCTTCCCTCATCACACCCGTGCTGCGCACCCTCGGTCACATCGGTGGGTCCGTGAGAGCCACCACCTCACGTAGGCGCAGCCGAGTGATAAGATACAGGAATAAAGGTTGAAGGGAGCTGGGTGGAGACCTGGGGATGTAGGGACCACTCAGGGGCCTGGTGTGAGGAGGGTGGGGTGCAAGGGGGAAGGCCCCCATGGGAAGGTAGGGGCGGCAGCGGAGTCCTGCACTCCAGAATACCCCTCCACCTGTTTTATTCCTTCTCTGACCACTGTCAGGGTCTCCTCTCTCCCAACAAGCACGAGTAAGCCTGCTTTAAAAATTCATTCCCCTTTCCAGAAACTCTCCGACTTCAGTCTCCTGCCGGGACAAGGAGTAGTTCCTAAACGCCGCCAAACCTGTACTGCACTTGCCAGCCCTAAGCTTCACGGTGCACCTGGCACTGACAGTGGAACCTAGTGAACAAGCCCATGGGCAGGGGGCTGGCTGCTTCTAGAGATGCCTCTGTCACATACCCCATGAAATGTGACACAGGCGACCCAATTTTCCATAGCATGTATTTCAGGCACTAACTTTATTTTGGCTTCATCTTATTTTTCCTATCTTTCTTCCCCTCCATCTAACTCCCTTGCCTTATTTCTGGGTGGGCGTTACTACAGATAGTAACACACAATCCATATAACCTGGGGCTGGCTGGATGTGACGAGAGGCAGGAAGGAGGGACGGAGAGACTTAGCGAGTCGACGGGCCGTGGGGGTTTTCCAGTCTCAGTGTGAGGTGCCTGTGAGAAACCCAGGGGGATGTCAGCAGTCAGCAGCAGGGTGTGGGGGAAGGGAAGGAAGGACACAGGAGAGTCAAGCACCATGAGGCCCAGAGCAGAGGCCGGGCGCCACGGGGGTCAGACAATGTTGGTGGTGGGGCACCGAGGAGTGGGGAGGGTTGGCCAGGAGGAGGAACAAAGTCATCAACACTGCAGGGAGACTGAGTTTCCAAAAGGGCGCTGGGACTCGGGACCCTGCTGAGAGGCCAAGGTGGGGGGCAGAGATGGACGACCCTGGGCGAGGTTTGGGTATAACTATCCAAAACACTAAAGTACTTGAAAAGATACTTAGCTCCCATCTTCTGCAGAAAATGATAACATTAGAACTCTCCAAAATACTAAGCTGAAAAATAAAAAACATATTTTGCTCATATCCCCTCAAGAAATATACTCTGGGTTTTGCCTCATTAAATAAAAGAACGGTGAAACCTGGCTTGGCACCCTGCCAGCAGTTGTAAACACAAGTCCTTGTGATTACAGCGGTGTGTGGGAAGGAGGGTAAGTCACCCCTCTGCTTCTTGAGGGCCTCGGCATGTGCTGCCTGCAGGGGTGCAGGGCGCCGATGGTAAATACCTGAGCCGGGGGCTGTCCGCCCGTGGGAAGGGCGCCTGGTGGTGCGGCCGACACAGCGGTGGAGGGTGGGAACCGGGCTCTTACTTGCATCCCGCCTTGGGCCATGGCTGCGGTGATCATCTTTGGGGACAGAGGGACAACAGACAAAGTAATCGCAACACAGAAATGCAGTGCACGGGCAGGGTGAAGCGCAGCGTGTGCACTTCTGGGACCCGGTGCCCATGGCGAGGCACCTCTGAGGGTGGCGGATATGGGTGGACAGGGAGAAGTGGTGAGGTGTGCCCCTACATGTCAAAACCCTCAGCATTTGGAGGCCTGTCTAGGCAGTAGGAATCTAGAACAACCCCAAGAATGCTGCCTCCAGACAGTTCTAGGAGTGCATGCCTTTGTGTGTCATCCTGAACAGACCTCTGATCGCTGGTGAACCCACAGGAGCAGTGGTCAGAATCAAGGGTGGGTTTGTGGGAGAGCAGGCTACTGGGGACAGACTTCAAAAGCATGATCACATTCCACCAAATCTGCTACAAGGAAGAGTTCTCCGTGACTAATGCAAAAAGCCCACCTGCAGCAGCCCCCCGCGACACTGTTTCCTCTCCACAGTCGGCCACCAGAGGAGAACAATTCTGGGGACCTGCACTCAGCCTGTCCCTCATCACCTCCGGGCCTCTCTGAGACTCCTGGTTCTGGAATATACTGAGAAAATGGGTCTTTTAATACGAAACCAAGGGGGAAAGGTGGGAGGGAGAAGCATGGGACCTGCTTGGGGGACATGGGGTAGAGTTTATGTGAAAGCTCCCTCCAAAAGAATGGGCAGATTTGTTCTTAAACACACCAGATGATCACGGGCTCCAGATTCCATTGAGGACTGGGACTGCACCCCTATGAACGTGCGCTTCTTGAAATATAAAGGCAACGTGGTAATCTTGTTGTAGCCACGGGTCCTGGCCTGGCTTGCACTCATGGGAACTCAAATGGGGTTCCTGAGGCCCCACCACCCTCACTGTGGGCCCTGGGTTAGTGGGATGGAGGCCTCGCCTGGTCCCTGGAGGGCAGGGCCTGCACGCGTATCAGTGCTAGTAACACGGCCAAGCTCAGAAGAAAAGCGGGATGGCACCGTAGAACAGAGCACACCAGCTCTGAGAGGCTGTAGCTGGTGCGCAGGGAACGGGATCCATGGCAGGAGAGCAGCCTGTGGGGAGCGCCCGCATCGCACGTGCCCCACACGCACACCGTGGGCCACATGCAGCAGGCTCCATGAGCCGGGTGGCGTGAGCACAGGCAGAGGCCAGCCAGAGCTGCGTGGCAGCTGCAGGAGTGGGGCTGCGGAGGGGACATTCCTGCAGCCAGCCCTGGACAAACGAACTTCCCGTGGGAGGAGGGCAGGGGCTGAGGAAGTGATGCCCCTGGTGTCTGCCAAAATGCGGGCGTGATCCTGCTGGGCCCACCACCCACTCCCCTGCAAATCAGACTTAGAAGTGGGATAAGGACTGAGGGCTCAGAGTGTCCTTAGGGCTTGAGGAGGGTCAGTCCCCGCCAGAGGCCCTGCCCTGATGGTGTGGCCAGACGTGGCTCTCTCGATCTTGGCCACAGCAGTATGGGGGGCGTGAGGGCACTGGGGTAATGGTGTCACCCCATTTACAAGTGGCTGGCTGCCCTCAGCAGAAGACATCCGAGAGGGTAGCACCAGCAACAGCACCCCTTCCAGAGAAGAAGAAGAGGCATTGAAGTAAGGTTGGTGGCATGAGAAGGCACAAACTTTTTTCCCAGGAAGAAAAAAAGCATCATGGAAAGAAAAGCTCAAATCTTATTTACTACTGTTTCTCTTATAACTGAGAAATGCTAATACAGAAACCTCATTTTCTTTTAACGTGAGGTACAACGAAAACACACCAGTCATGTTACTGAGCTGGAAAAGCAGGCTGCCAACCAACAGAACCTTGTTCTGAAGAGACGCTAGCTACACTGCATAACTTGCCAACACGTGTCCACCCAGAGAAAACCTCAGCACACGTGCCTGCAGGCTGCTGGTCTGCCCTGCCTCTGTGCAGCAGGGCGCTGGCCTTGGAGGCCCTCCCCGGACCGACTCAAGCTCCACCGGAGAGCAGCCGTACCACAGCTAGGCAACACGCATGCCTACGACGGACATGGCTGTGAAGACAATTCTCTGTATCTCATGCATTATAGTTTCCATACTGCCAAAAATCATGGTTACTTAAAAAAAAAAAAAAAAAAAAAGGTTAAAAAAACAAAAAACCCAGAGGGATTGTTTGCAAATGGAGACATCCCTTTCTGCTTTTCTCCTTCTGTGTGTGTGGTCACAGAGAGAGTTCAGGGAAGAACCAGAAGTCAGTGTAGCTAAAAGCAGATTCCTGGAGCCCTGGTGGCACAGTGGTTAAGAGCTTGGCTGCTAACCAAAAGGTTGGCAGTTCAAATCCACCAGCCACTCCTTGGAAACCCTATCGGGCAGTTCTACTCTGTCCTACATAGGGTCACCGTGAGTCAAAACTGACTTGAAGGCACCTGACAAAAACAACAAAGCCCCTCCTCCCAGGGCAGTGTCATCAGGCATCATCCTCAGCCATCTGACAAACAGCTGGGTGAGAGCCACACACACGTGCCGCAGGGCTGCCTGGGTTTCCTATTGCACACAGGGCCTTGGGGCTGCAGTCCTGGCAGAGGCTCCCTGGGCCCCTCTAGCACGCTCCAAGATGGCAGCTGGTCAACCTTCTCGAAAGACAAGGCCACGGGAGCACCTCAAACCCAGTATTTGTTTGATGAAACAAGCCTGCTCTGCGGAGTTCTTGCGGCAGTTCACTGGTCTTTGTGGAGCTGCAACAGGTGGTGAGTAGATGTCTGCTGTGGACACCACATAGGAAGCTCTGCATCTCTGGACCCTAGTTAAACTACTGGCTGATAGGATTCAAGGGCTCTAAATGTGTTTTTGCCGTCTGACCCAGTAACTTACGTCGGGAGACAACCCAAAAGTCAGCCATGGATCAAAATAGGAATCACATCACTTTTAGTAGAAAAATCTCAAGATCCCAGAACAAGACAGTAATGAGGGACAGTGCGATACATTCATAGGAGAAAAATCACACAACCATTCAAGTAACATTTACCAACAGTTCTTAATTCATAAGAGCATTTTACTTCCACATGTGAAAAAAGCCAAATATAAAATCCTATGTGCAGCATGGCTTCAATGTGGAAGAGAACTAGAAAGAAAACACCAAAATGTTTCTCCCTTGCTTATACTTCCTCAAGGAGCCCTGGTGGCGCAGTGGTTAAAGCACTTGGCTGCTAACTGGAAGGTCGGCTGTTCGAGATCACCAGCAGCTCAGCAGGAGAAAGATGTGGAAGTCTGCTTCCATAAAGACTTACAGCCTTGGAAACCCTATGGGGCAGTTCTACTCTGTCCTATCGGGCCGCTATGAGTCGGAATTGACTTGATGGTAGCAAGTTTTTTTTTTTTTTTTAAAGGAGCCCTGGAGGTACAACGTTTAAAGCTGCTAACCGAAAGGCCAGCGATTGAAACCTACAAGCGGCTCTGTAGCAGAAAAGACCTCACGATCTGCTCCCTTAAAGTTTACAGCCTAGAAAACCTTATGGGGCAGTTCTACTCTGTCCTACAGGGTGGCTATGACTCAACGGCACACAACAACATACTTGTCTTATTTATTTACACGTCTCTCAACTTTCTAACCTTACACAGTCACCACATAAGAACTTTCAAATAAGAGCATCTGCAGCCTTGTTATGTCCACTGTACCAACCCAGGTCTCCAAAGAAGGCTGCGAATCCGAAGATCCTGCCTCAGGAAGGCTGGTCACACCCAAGTCACTCCCTGGGACCCCGTTGTTACTAGAACACTGACGAGAGGTTGGCCACCCTCCATGAAGCTGCACTGGCTGCAGAGGCAAGACCAAGAGCAGCAGCCAGAAGTGGCAAAGTAAAGAAGCTTAGAGCACTGCGTCCGGTCTAAAAGCACAACACAAATGCGAACTGCACACCCGCAGTCTTCTGCTTCTCCTGCTGCTGCGTGAACGACGTCCCTGCTTTTCCCACTGGAGCTGGAGCACAGATGGCCCTGGTGACAGGTGAGGAGGCTCGGGAGGAGGCAAGGACAGTGGCTCCTGCTGGCAGCCAGTCACCAGGTACTGCGCTGTGCAGCTCTCAACACGCACCACCACCTCTCAGTACCTGAGAGGAGGTCCTCGCCACAAGACCGAGGACCTGGAGGGAGAGCCTGTGTGAGCAACTTGCCCCAGAGCATGCAGCTGGTGGTGGCAGAGACGGAGTCCAACTTCCGCACCAGGGCTGCAGCCTCCCCCAGCTGCAAGCATGGAGTTCGCAGTACAGTTCACGCAAGACCATGTCTGAGCCAGTGGGGACGAGGTGGCCCTGGTTCCGGGTTACTTAGCCCAGTGACGATGGAGGCTGCTCGGTGTGCTCAGTGGTACCCAAACACTTCTGATTCCCTCGGATGGCACTCTCCTCCTCAGGCAGCTACTCAGGGACTTGGACAACATAGCTGGGACCGGAAGGACTGTCACAGATCCCCACTCCCACACTGGAAACTGATGTCTGACACAAACGTGAACGCACCACCTCCCAGACGTACAACGACCTGAGGCGCCGAGCCGCTGACACTGCAGCAGGCACACAGTGAACGAGGAGGGTGCAGGGATGCCACTGACACTGCTTGTCAGGCTAGGCCCAGAAACCTTCTCATCACATGAGCAAACACAGTCTGACTCCGAAAACCAACGTTCTGCTTTTGAATTGGGACTATCAGTGCTTCCACCACTGGATGGAGACAGGAAGAACGAGGTCCCAGACTGGAAGATTCTCTCCTCACCACCAGGGGTGATGGGGACCTTAAAGCGATGTGGCCTGACTCTCCAACTTCTAGAAAGGAACTAGGATTGGGCCTCCTCACAAGAAGTCCCTAGAATAGTCCCATCTACACCTGATATGACCCAGTGGAGCGGGCGCACATACTCCTCACCCCACAAGGCCTACGCACCACACGCAGGCCAGGTCCTATGTGCAGGGCAAGCCTGTCAGCCGAGTGGGAAGAAGGGAGGCAGAGGAGCTGCTGCTCTTCCTGCTCCCACCAGAGCAGGCAAAGGCGAAGGCAGCCCTCTGGCCCACTGTGTGGTGTCTCTGGGGCCGGCCCAGTCTCCAGGAGACACGGCTGCTCTCAGCCTCTCCTCGACTTCTAGAGCTGCTCTCCACCTCGAGCACAGCCCTGATCTTGGAGACTGAGACAGAAGCCAACATTGAACGTGCTGAGCTCTCCCCTCTCTCAAATCCATGTACTGTCACTCAGCATGGGAGTGGAAGGGATAATGAAAGAAGAAGCAAAAGAAAGGAGGAAATGCCTGTGGATGATGCAGCTGCTGTGGCCCCAGGCCCTGCCTGAGGAGAGCTGACCACTCCAGGACCCGGGGCCAACTCCTAGGGGAGTTCTCATCCTAAAGAGCACGAGGGGGGAGATGGGCTTCAAAATCCAACCAGGACCCCTGAGCTGCAGTGCTACCTGAAATCCCACTCCATGTGTATGTGGATATGCACCTGCTAGGGAGCTATGAGACCCCATGGCTCTAGGGCCCTCACCTGGACTCCGGAAGCTACCATCTGGGCGGCTTGAGGTGTCTGTACTGCTGTTTGCTGCTGTACCTGCGGCTGCACCTGCGGCTGTACCTGTGGCTGCTGCACCACCATCGGCGCTCGGACCTTGAGTGGGGGAAGAAGACTTGTTGAGGAGCCACCCAGGGCAGAGGGCAGAGCACCCACTATCTCTGTGGAAGTTTTTAACCTCAAAGTGTTTCCTGAGATGGAAGACAGGATTCTCACGACGTCACTGGCTACGATGCAGCTTCCTCTCCAACCCACAGTCCACAAGTTCATCAGAATGTCCCACCCCAGCCTGCTCGAGACGGCATGGTCCAGCCCCACTGTTCCCCACTCTGGCGAGAAGTAGCACTGTTCCCACTGGGACATCTGCATATGCCCATCACCACCAGCGACCACCACAAGAGGCAACTGCTTCCCTTGTGGACAGCACAGCCCAGCTCACTCAGCTCTGGAGCAGCACGCCAATGGCCACGAGTGCTGGTGCTGAGCCCTGGACTCCTCGAAGGAGGAACAGCCAGAAAGGTGAGCATGGGCCACAGAGCCTGGAGGACAAGCAGGGTAGCTGTGGAACCACCAGGTAGAGAAGCCTCCAGAGGGGTGGCCCCTTCCTTGGATATCTCCATCCAGGCCACCAGACCCAACAGCAGCAGGGTGCATGGGGCTCAGGTCCTAGCAGTCCCTGGGGGCTGGGCAGGGGGCTGGCTTGCAGGTGATAACTGTGTGACAGGATCTTCCCTAGCCTCCTGGTCTTCCTCTGGGAGGCCTCTATCCACCCTACTAGTGTGGCACACTCCACTCAATGAATGGCAAACAGGAAAGGTCATAAAAGAACCAAGGAAGTGAACCAAAAATCGATAAAAGTGGCCCCTTAGCCAGGCTACCCCCACCCTGCTGGCTTTGCTCTTTGTTGTCTGTTTAAGTGTCACTGCTGGGATTTGCTTTGTACAGAGATGCAAAATGAGACAGAAAATAGATTTTATATAATAAACATGAAAACAGCTGCCACTGAGTCTATACTGACTCATGGTGACCTCATGTGTGTCAGAGTAGAACTGTGCTCCACAGGGTTTTCAGTGGCTGATTTTTCAGAAGTAAATCACCAGGACTTTCTTCCAAGGTACCCCTGGGTAGTCTTGAACCTCCAACCTTTCGGTTAGCAGACGAGTGAGTGTTCTCTGTTTGCACCACCCGGGGCTCCATTTTATATAACACCTCCCTCAGGGCTAACAGATCTGTGCTCAGGACATAACTGCAAAGTTAGCAAACCACTGTTGACACCCAACAGAGGAGGCACATCCACCCCAAAGCAAGAACAAGCGTGGTGCCTTGTGAATCTAATTACCCAAGATCTCAAGAAGCAGTGAATGCCACCTGTGCAGGGTGAACAGCAGCTCTCAGAGTGCAACGCTTTCTGCTGAGCCTGCTTTGGGGAATCAGCCTTGGGGTGTGTGTGTGAAAGGCCTCCTTGAGTTCCAACACTTGGAAGACAAGGAAGTATCGTTTACAGTCAAAAATCCTCAGAAACAGCCGCCAACAGAGCCGCTGGCCACACCGCCCCTCCCCCCTCCTCGAAGAGCTGTGCCCTGCCACATGCCATGGGTACTCACAAGTTTCAGCTGCTGCTGTGTGTACAGCATCTGTCCAGGCAGGGCTGGTGCCTGGGATGTCACAGACTGTGGCGGCAGCTGCAGTGGTTGGTTCTGAGCAACTGGCGGCTGCTGGGGTGGCGGCGGCGGTGGCTGGTGGTGCTGCGGGTGATGCATCTGCTGCAGTTGCTGCGGTAGGGCCTGGGTGGGTGGAGGCTGTGGCTGCTGCATTGGTGACTGCTGCATCGGTGGGGCCTGCAAAGCCTGCTGCTGCTGCTGTTGCTGCTGTTGTAGTTGCAGCTGTGCCATCCGCTGCAGCTGCTGTTGCTGCTGCTGTATCTAGGGACAGAACAAGTTGACAGTCAGCTCCCTCGCCCCCAGGGATGCCAGCTGCCCTGTGGTGGCTGTGTTCTCAGGAAATCCAGGTGGGCGCTGGTACAACCTGCGATGAAGCCTGCCTGGGATGACCTCTTAAACGGGGAGGAAAGGGGATGAGCTGCTCACAGAGGGGCTCTGGGCCCCTGAGGCCAACACTGCAGACGCACAGTATGCTTCTGTGCTCTGCCACCAGAGCCCCTCCACCTCTAGGCCTGGACAGCATCAAAGAAGGGTAAAGGGAAACATCTAGGTGGTTAGGTATAGAGTACTAGAGAACAGGTGCAGCTCCAGAAGCAAGGACAAGAGCTTGGATAACTGCAGATTTCTGAAGCCTTCTCCAGTGATGCCTGTCTGTGCCTCAAGTGGTAAGCAGTATAAGCCTCATGAAGAAGGCCAACGTCTGCTTTCAGAAAGCAAAGGAAAAGCGGCGGCTAAATGAGGTCCACTGTCAGTTCTGGGAGTGATGACCTCCACGATCCAGAGGAGGGTGGCAACTGGGGAGGGGGGACCAGAAGGCTAAGGCCTGGAGGTGCCAGGGGATGGAGAGGCCATATGACCTGACAACAGATGCTCAACGTGTCTAGACTGTGACTACAAACCATGAGAGAGAAGAACAATTCATACAGAGCTTCCAACGTGACATGCCACTCCCCTGCAAAACACCAGCTGGAAGTTGATTATACTGTGGCAGATGCCCAAACACTCAAAGGCAAAGCAGCAGGCAGGCAAGTCCTCAAAAGGAACTCCACCAAGGGAGGGGACAAGCATTCCGCATCTTTGAATGTTCTTCTCATGTCTTGCTTTGGCTAGCTCTTCTATGAGGCACTTCTGCCCAGAAGCTTCCACTGATCCAGTGCCTCAGCACCTAGTAGGTCTGTGCCAGGCACCCTGCACCTGACTGAGGCCCTCCTCTGCACTCTGCTCACAAGTCTTCTCATTGTCCCCAGACCTCGCGGAGCCATCGCGAGGGGCTGGCACCAGGTGGGCTCTGGGCCCCTGCACGCAGCACTGTGGCAGCAAGGGGCCAAGGCTTGCAGACGAGAGGAGGAAGGCAGAGAGTGGGAAGAAGGACCCTGGTACCTGTTGCTGGTTCTGATGATGCAGTTTAATCAGGTGCTGCTGCTGCTGCTGCTGCTGCTGCTGCTGGAGCTGCTGCTGCTGCTGCTGCACCACTGCCTGAAACTGTTGCTGCATGGCGCTCTGCTGCGCCTGGAACTGCTGCTGCTGCTGTAGCGCTGCCTGCTGCTGCTGGAACTGCTGCTGCTGCTGCTGCAGCGCCACCTGCTGGAGCTGCAGCTGGGCTGGAGATGGAGACTAGGAGTCAGGTGCAGGTGCATGAAGCCAGGGCATTCTCAAGAACCCAGAGGGCCGCACAGCAATGGAAGCAACAAGAAGCAAAGGCCCATGGCCATCACTACCGTGCAGGCAGGAAGAACATTCAGACGGAGCCCACTGCCTGGACTACTGCAGGCCACAGGTCTATGCTCGCTAGTTTGAACATAACATTTATTAAGACACAGATACGATGGGAAGTAGCATTTGTGTTGATTACGGTACTTACTACCTTGAATTACTCTGTAACAGCCAAAGAGTAAAGAAAAAAGTCAACCAAGTGTGTTGGATGGACAAAAGGCCTGACCCTAGGTTATAGGTTTCCAAGTTATGGACATTTCCTATGAACAGAATCATATAATATATGGTCCTTTGTGATTGGCTTGTGTCACTCAGCATAATATCTTCAAGGTTCATCCATGATGCAGCACGTATCAGTATCTCATTCCTTTCTACTGTTGATTAATTAATATCCTATTGTATGGATATACCACAATTTGATGGACATTTGGGTCATTTCTATTTTTTGGCTAATACGAACAATGCACAACCATGCACAAGTTTTTGTGCGGTGGAGTTTCTTTTTAGGGTGATGAAATGTTCTAAAATTGATTGTGGCGATGATTGTACAACACTGTGAATATATTAAAAATCATGAATCATGTACTTTAAATGGGAGAGTTGTATGACATGTAAATTATATCTCAATGAAGCTGTTTGAAATAGCCAAAACAATCTTGAAAAAGAACAAAGTAGGATGACTCATACTTTCAATTTCAAAACATACTATAAACTTTGGTACTGGTAAAAGGACAGATGTAGAGACTAATAGAACAGAATTGAGAATCCTGAATAAACCCATACATCTATGAACAAATGACTGTCCACAAGGGTGTCAAGTCCACTCAACGGGGGAAGAACAGTCTCTTCAGTAAATGGTTCTGGGACAACTATGTCTCCACATCAAAAGAATGAAGTTGAACCCCTACCTCACACTATATATGAAAATTAACTGAAAATGGATCAGTGACTTAAATATAAGAACTGAAACAATAAAACTTTTAAAAGAAAACAGGGGTAAAGCTTCAAGACCTTGTTTTTGACAATGGATTCTTAGATATGACACCAAGAGCAAGAGCAACAAAAGATAAATTGGAAAAGATAAACTGGACTTCATCAAAATTAAAAAACTTTTGTGCATCAGATGACATTATCAAGAAAGTGAATGGGAGAAATACGAGAAAATATTTGGCAATCATAATCTGATAAGGGTTTAATATCCAGAATACATAAGGAACTCTTACAATTCAACAACAAAAAGACTAATGACCCAACTAAGAAATGGGCAAAGGAGTTGGATAGGACTTAATATACAAATGGTCAATAAGTACATGAAAAGATGCTCAATATCATTAGGCAAATGCAAAACAAAACAACGAGATATTAACTTCACACCCACTAGGATGGATATTATCAGAAAAACAAAATAAAAAGTACTGGGATAATGAAAAATTGGAACCCTCATCCATTGCTGGTGGAGTTGTAAAATGGAGCAGCCACTGTGGAAAACGGTTTAGTGATTCCTCAAAAAGTTAAACAATTACCACGTGACCCAGCAATTCAACTTGAAAGTATATACCCCCAAAGACTTGAAAGCAGGGATGCAAACAGATATGTGTATACCAATGTTCGTTGCAGCATTATTCACAATAGCCAAAAGCTGAAAACCCAAGTGGTCGTCAACAAAATGCATAAACAAAATGTGGGCTATCCATACAATGGAATACTATTCAACTATAAAGAGAAAGAACTCAATTAAGAAACAGGCAAAAGACTTAATATACCAACGGTCACCTTGAAGACTAAGGTGCGCCTGACCCAAGCCATGGTGTTTTCAATCGCTTCATATGAATGCGAAAGCTGGACAATGAATAAGGAAGACCGAAGAAGAAATAATGCCTTTGAATCGTGGTATCAGTGAAGAATACTGAATGTACCATGGACTGCCAAAACAATGAACAAATCTGTCTTGGAAGAAGTACAATCAGAATGCTCCTTAGAAGCAAGGATGGCGAGACTACATCTCACATACTTTGGACACGTTATCAGGAGGAATCAGTCCCTGGAGAAGGACATCATGCTTGGTAAAGTAGAGGGTCAGTGA